>NW_022261979.1:11238701-11291201 GCF_002021735.2 Oncorhynchus kisutch
TTTGTGTACATGGATTTTATAATGTGTACATGGATTTTTTTTATGTCGTATGTTTTACCTCTCTGTTACTCTGGGTAAGAGTCACACCACCACTTTGAGTCGAAGGCTTTTTTTTGAAATCAACAAATTTGTCTCCACTTTTGTGGATTGGGGTGATCAGTCCTTGGTTCCAAATATTGGGGAAGATGCCAGAGCTAAGGATGATGTTAAAGAGTTTTAGTATAGCCAATTGGAATTTGTTGTCTGTATATTTGATAATTTCATTAAGGATACCATCAACACCACAGGCCTTTTGGGTTTTTTATTTTGTCCTGTAACTCGTTCAAGGTAATTGGAAAATCCAGTGGGTTCTGGTAGTCTTTAATAGTTGATTCTAAGAGTTGTATTTGATCATGCATATGTTTTTGCTCTTTATTCTTGGTTATAGAGCCAAAAGATTGGAGAAGTGGTTTACCCATACATCTCCATTTTGGATAGATAATTCTTCGTGTTGTTGTTTGTTTAGTGTTTTCCAATTTTCCCAGAAGTGGTTAGAGTCTATGGATTCTTCAATTGCATTGAGCTGATTTCTGACGTGCTGTTCCTTCTTTTTCCGTAGTGTATTTCTGTATTGTTTTAGTGATTCACCATAGTGAAGGCGTAGACTCAAGTTTTCCGGGTCTCTGTGTTTTTGGTTGGACAGGTTTCTCAATTACTTTCTTAGATTTTTGCATTCTTCATCAAACCATTTGTCATTATTGTTAATTTTCTTTGGTTTTCTATTTGAGATTTTTAGATTTGATAGGGAAGCTGAGAGATCAAATATACTGTTAAGATTTTCTACTGCCAAGTTTACACCTTCACTATTACAGTGGAACGTTTTACCCAGGAAATTGTCTAAAAGGGATTGAATTTGTTGTTGCCTAATTGTTTTTTGGTAGGTTTCCAACCTGCATTCCTTCCATCTATAGCATTTCTTAATGTTACTCAGTTCCTTTGGCTTTGATGCCTCATGATTGAGTATTGCTCTGTTCAAGTAGACTGTGATTTTACTGTGGTCTGATAGGGTGTCAGTGGGGTCATAGGGGTGTCTCTCTCGGTCTCTCTCTCTCTCTCTCTCTCTCCCTTTGTAACCCATCAATATTGACGACTACCGCAGCAAGACTCTACAATAAAAACTTGTTGAAGTTTCACTGTGTAGTTTAGGTTTCTTGGAGTGTCTTGGTTCCAAGGCTATGATGGCGTTTCAATACTCCAGATATTCTATTCTACTTTCTCTCTTCACCACCTCTCTGTTACTCTGGGTACCTCTCTGTTAGCCTGGGTACCTCTCTGTTAGCCTGGGTACCTCTCTGTTAGCCTGGGTACCTCTCTGTTAGCCTGGGTACCTCTCTGTTAGCCCTGGTACCTCTCTGTTAGGCTGGGTACTAGTCTGTTATCTGGGGTAACAGTCTGTTAGCCTGCGGTACCTCTCTGTTACTCTGGGTAACAGTCTGTTAGCCTGGGCACCCTCTCTGTTAGCCTGGGTACCTCTCTGTTACTCTGGTGGTAACAGTCTGTTAGCCTGGGCACCTCTCTGTTAGCCTGGGTACCTCTCTGTTAGCCTGGGTACCTCTCTGTTAGCCTGGGTACCTCTCTGTTAGCCTGGGTACCTCTCTGTTAGCCTGGGTACCTCTCTGTTACTCTGGGTACCTCTCTGTTACTTCTGGGGGATACCTCTCTGTAAGCCTGGGTACCTCTCTGTTAGCCTGGGTACTCTCTGTTTAGCCTGGGTACCTCTCTGTTACTCTGGGTACCTCTCAGTTACTCTGGGTACCAGTCTGTTAGCCCTGGGTACCTCTCTGTTAGCCTGGGTCCCTCTCTGTTAGCCTGGGTACCTCTCTGTTAGCCTGGGTACCTCTTGTTAGCCTGGGTACCTCTCTGTTACTCTGGGTACCTCTCTGTTAGCCTGGGTACCTCTCTGTTACTCTGGGTACCAGTCTGTTAGCCTGGGTACCTCTCTGTTACTCTGGGTAACAGTCTGTTAGCCTGGGTACCTCTCTGTTACTCTGGGTAACAGTCTGTTAGCCTGGGTACCTCTCTGTTACTCTGGGTACCTCTCTGTTACTCTGGGTAACAGTCTGTTAGCCTGGGTACCTCTCTGTTAGCCTGGGTACCTCTCTGTTAGCCTGGGTACCTCTCTGTTAGCCTGGGTACCTCTCTGTTAGCCTGGGTACCTCTCTGTTAGCCTGGGTACTAGTCTGTTACTCTGGGTAACAGTCTGTTAGCCTGGGTACCTCTCTGTTACTCTGGGTAACAGTCTGTTAGCCTGGGCACCTCTCTGTTAGCCTGGGTACCTCTCTGTTACTCTGGGTAACAGTCTGTTAGCCTGGGCACCTCTCTGTTAGCCTGGGTACCTCTCTGTTAGCCTGGGTACCTCTCTGTTATAGGCTGGGGGACCGTCTCTGTTTAGCTCTGGGTACCTCTCTGTTAGCCTGGGTACCCTCTCTGTTTAGCCTGGGTACCTCTGTTAGCCTGGGTACTCTCTTAGCCTGGGTACCGCTCTGTTACCTGGGTACCTCGTCTGTTAGCCTGGGTACCTCTCTGTTACTCTGGGGTACCAGGCTGTTGTAGCCTGGGTACCTCTCTGTTATCTCTGGGTAACAGTCTGTTAGCCTGTGGGACCTCTCTGTTTACTCTGGGTAACAGTCTGTTAGCCTGGGTACCATCTCTGTTACGTACTGGGTACCTCTCTGTTACTCTGGGTCACAGTCTGTTAGCCTGGGTACCTCTCTGTTACTCTGGGTAACAGTCTGTTAGCCTGGGTACCTCTCTGTTACTCTGGGTAACAGTCTGTTAGCCTGGGTACCTCTCTGTTACTCTGGGTAACAGTCTGTTAGCCTGGGTACCTGTCTGTTAGCCTGGGTACCTCTCTGTTACTCTGGGTAACAGTCTGTTAGCCTGGGTACCTCTCTGTTACTCTGAGTAACAGTCTGTTAGCCTGGGTACCTCTCTGCTACTCTGGGTAACAGTCTGTTAGCCTGGGTACCTCTCTGTTACTCTGGGTAACAGTCTGTTAGCCTGGGTACCTCTCTGTTACTCTGGGTAACAGTCTGTTAGCCTGGGTACCTCTCTGTTACTCTGGGTAACAGTCTGTTAGCCTGGGTACCCTCTCTGTTAGTCTGGGTAACAGTCTGTTAGCCTGGGTACCTCTCTGTTAGCCTGGGTACCTCTCTGTTACTCTGGGTAACAGTCTGTTAGCCTGGGTACCTCTCTGTTACTCTGGGTAACAGTCTGTTTGTCTCCTACCTCTCAGTTACTCTGGGTAACAGTCTGTTAGCCTGGGTACCTCTCTGTTACTCTGGGTACCAGTCTGTTAGCCTGGGTACCTCTCTGTTACTCTGGGGTAACAGTCTGTTTGTCTCCTACCTCTCAGTTACTCTGGGTAACAGTCTGTTAGCCTGGGTACCTCTCTGTTACTCTGGGTAACAGTCTGTTAGCCTGGGTACCTCTCTGTTACTCTGGGTAACAGTCTGTTAGCCTGGGTACCTCTCTGTTACTCTGGGTAACAGTCTGTTAGCCTGGGTACTAGTCTGTTAGCCTGGGTACCTCTCTGTTAGCCTGGGTATCTCTCTGTTACTCTGGGTACCTCTCTGTTACTCTGGGTACCAGTCTGTTAGCCTGGGTACCTCTCTGTTACTCTGGGTACCAGTCTGTTAGCCTGGGTACTAGTCTGTTACTCTGGGTAACAGTCTGTTAGCCTGGGTACTAGTCTGTTAGCCTGGGTACCTCTCTGTTACTCTGGGTACCTCTCTGTTACTCTGGGTACCTCTCTGTTACTCTGGGTAACAGTCTGTTAGCCTGGGTACCTCTCTGTTACTCTGGGTAACAGTCTGTTAGCCTGGGTACCTCTCTGTTACTCTGGGTACCTCTCTGTTACTCTGGGTACCAGTCTGTTACTCTGGGTACCTCTCTGTTACTCTGGGTACCTCTCTGTTACTCTGGGTAACAGTCTGTTAGCCTGGGTACCTCTCTGTTAGCCTGGGTACCTCTCTGTTACTCTGGGTAACAGTCTGTTAGCCTGGGTACCTCTCTGTTACTCTGGGGTAACAGTCTGTTACTCTGGGTACCTCTCTGTTAGCCTGGGTACCTCTCTGTTAGCCTGGTAACAGTCTGTTAGCCTGGTACCTCTCTGTTACTCTGGGTAACAGTCTGTTAGCCTGGGTACCTCTCTGTTAGCCTGGGTACTAGTCTGTTTGTCTCCTACCTCTCTGTTACTCTGGGTACCCGCCTGTCTCCTACCTCTCTGTACTCTGGGTACCCGCCTGTCTCCTACCTCTCTGTTACTCTGGGTACCTCTCTGTTACTCTGGGTACCAGTCTGTTAGCCTGGGTACCTCTCTGTTACTCTGGGTAACAGTCTGTTAGCCTGGGTACCTCTCTGTTACTCTGGGTAACAGTCTGTTAGCCTGGTACCTCTCTGTTACTCTGGGTACTCTCTGTTACTCTGGGTAACAGTCTGTTAGCCTGGGTACCTCTCTGTTACTCTGGGTAACAGTCTGTTAGCCTGGGTACCTCTCTGTTACTCTGGGTAACAGTCTGTTAGCCTGGGTACCTCTCTGTTAGCCTGGGTACCTCTCTGTTACTCTGGGTAACAGTCTGTTAGCCTGGGTCACCTCTCTGTTACTACTCTGGGTAACAGTCTGTTAGCCTGGGTACCTCTCTGTTACTCTGGGTAACAGTCTGTTAGCCTGGGTACCTCTCTGTTACTCTGGGTAACAGTCTGTTAGCCTGGGTACCTCTCTGTTACTCTGGGTACAGTCTGTTAGCCTGGGTCCTCTCTGTTAGCCTGGGTACCTCTCTGTTACTCTGGGTAACAGTATGTTAGGTTAGCCTGGGTACCTCTCTGTTACTCTGGGTAACAGTCTGTTAGCCTGGGTACCTCTCTGTTACTCTGGGTAACAGTCTGTTAGCCTGGGTACCTCTCTGTTACTCTGGGTAACAGTCTGTTAGCCTGGGTACCTCTCTGTTACTCTGGGTAACAGTCTGTTAGCCTGGGTACCTCTCTGTTAGCTCTGGGTAACCGTCTGTTAGCCTGGGTACCCGTCTGTTAGCCTGGGTACCTCTCTGTTACTCTGGGTACAGTCTGTTAGCCTGGGTACCTCTCTGTTACTCTGGTACCAGTCTGTTAGCCTGGGTACCTCTCTGTTACTCTGGGTAACAGTCTGTTTGTCTCCTACCTCTCAGTTACTCTGGGTAACAGTCTGTTAGCCTGGGTACCTCTCTCTGTTACTCTGGGTAACAGTCTGTTAGCCTGGGTACCTCTCTGTTACTCTGGGGTAACAGTCTGTTAGCCTGGGTACCTCTCTGTTTACTCTGGGTAACAGTCTGTTAGCCTGGGTACCTCTCTGTTAGCCTGGGTACCTCTTTGTTACTCTGGGTACCTCTCTGTTACTCTGGGTACCAGTCTGTTAGCCTGGGTACCTCTCTGTTACTCTGGGTACCAGTCTGTTAGCCTGGGTACTAGTCTGTTACTCTGGGTAACAGTCTGTTAGCCTGGGTACTAGTCTGTTAGCCTGGGTACCTCTCTGTTACTCTGGGTACCTCTCTGTTACTCTGGGTACCTCTCTGTTACTCTGGGTAACAGTCTGTTAGCCTGGGTACCTCTCTGTTACTCTGGGTAACAGTCTGTTAGCCTGGGTACCTCTCTGTTACTCTGGGTACCTCTCTGTTACTCTGGGTACCTCTCTGTTACTCTGGGTAACAGTCTGTTAGCCTGGGTACCTCTCTGTTAGCCTGGGTACCTCTCTGTTACTCTGGGTAACAGTCTGTTAGCCTGGGTACCTCTCTGTTACTCTGGGTAACAGTCTGTTACTCTGGGTACCTCTCTGTTAGCCTGGGTACCTCTCTGTTAGCCTGGGTAACAGTCTGTTAGCCTGGGTACCTCTCTGCTACTCTGGGTAACAGTCTGTTAGCCTGGGTACCTCTCTGTTAGCCTGGGTACTAGTCTGTTTGTCTCCTACCTCTCTGTTACTCTGGGTACCCGCCTGTCTCCTACCTCTCTGTTACTCTGGGTACCAGTCTGTTTGTCTCCTACCTCTCTGTTACTCTGGGTAACAGTCTGTTAGCCTGGGTACCTCTCTGTTACTCTGGGTAACAGTCTGTTAGCCTGGGTACCTCTCTGTTAGCCTGGGTACCAGTCTGTTTGTCTCCTACCTCTCTGTTACTCTGGGTAACAGTCTGTTAGCCTGGGTACCTCTCTGTTACTCTGGGTAACAGTCTGTTTGTCTCCTACCTCTCTGTTACTCTGGGTAACAGTCTGTTTGTCTCCTACCTCTCTGTTACTCTGGGTAACAGTCTGTTTGTCTCCTACCTCTCTGTTACTCTGGGTAACAGTCTGTTTGTCTCCTACCTCTCTGTTACTCTGGGTAACAGTCTGTTTGTCTCCCGCCTCTCTGTTACTCTTGGTAACAGTCTGTTTGTCTCCTACCTCTCTGTTACTCTGGGTAACAGTCTGTTAGCCTGGGTACCTCTCTGTTACTCTGGGTAACAGTCTGTTACTCTGGGTACCTCTCTGTTAGCCTGGGTACCTCTCTGTTAGCCTGGGTAACAGTCTGTTAGCCTGGGTACCTCTCTGCTACTCTGGGTAACAGTCTGTTAGCCTGGGTACCTCTCTGTTAGCCTGGGTACTAGTCTGTTTGTCTCCTACCTCTCTGTTACTCTGGGTACCCGCCTGTCTCCTACCTCTCTGTTACTCTGGGTACCAGTCTGTTTGTCTCCTACCTCTCTGTTACTCTGGGTAACAGTCTGTTAGCCTGGGTACCTCTCTGTTACTCTGGGTAACAGTCTGTTAGCCTGGGTACCTCTCTGTTAGCCTGGGTACCAGTCTGTTTGTCTCCTACCTCTCTGTTACTCTGGGTAACAGTCTGTTAGCCTGGGTACCTCTCTGTTACTCTGGGTAACAGTCTGTTTGTCTCCTACCTCTCTGTTACTCTGGGTAACAGTCTGTTTGTCTCCTACCTCTCTGTTACTCTGGGTAACAGTCTGTTTGTCTCCTACCTCTCTGTTACTCTGGGTAACAGTCTGTTTGTCTCCTACCTCTCTGTTACTCTGGGTAACAGTCTGTTTGTCTCCCGCCTCTCTGTTACTCTTGGTAACAGTCTGTTTGTCTCCTACCTCTCTGTTACTCTGGGTAACAGTCTGTTTGTCTCCTACCTCTCTGTTACTCTGGGTAACAGTCTGTTTGTCTCCTACCTCTCTGTTACTCTGGGTAACAGTCTGTTTGTCTCCCACCTCTCTGTTACTCTGGGTAACAGTCTGTTTGTCTCCCACCTCTCTGTTACTCTGGGTAACAGTCTGTTTGTCTCCTACCTCTCTGTTACTCTGGGTACCCGCCTGTCTCCTACCTCTCTGTTACTCTGGGTAACAGTCTGTTTGTCTCCTACCTCTCTGTTACTCTGGGTAACAGTCTGTTTGTCTCCTACCTCTCTGTTACTCTGGGTAACAGTCTGTTTGTCTCCTACCTCTCTGTTACTCTGGGTAACAGTCTGTTTGTCTCCTACCTCTCTGTTACTCTGGGTAACAGTCTGTTTGTCTCCTACCTCTCTGTTACTCTGGGTAACAGTCTGTTTGTCTCCCACCTCTCTGTTACTCTGGGTAACAGTCTGTTTGTCTCCTACCTCTCTGTTACTCTGGGTACCCGCCTGTCTCCCAACTCTCTGTTACTCTGGGTAACAGTCTGTTTGTCTGCCTACCTCTCTGTTACTCTGGGTAACAGTCTGTTTGTTCTCCTACCTCTCTGTTACTCTGGGGTAACAGTCTGTTTGTCTCCTACCTCTCTGTTACTCTGGGTAACAGTCTGTTTGTCTCCTACCTCTCTGTTACTCTGGGTAACAGTCTGTTTGTCTCCCACCTCTCTGTTACTCTGGGTAACAGTCTGTTTGTCTCCTACCTCTCTGTTACTTTGGGTAACAGTCTGTTTGTCTCCCACCTCTCTGTTACTCTGGGTAACAGTCTGTTTGTCTCCTACCTCTCTGTTACTCTGGGTAACAGTCTGTTTGTCTCCTACCCTCTCTGTTACTCTGGGTAACAGTCTGTTTGTCTCCTACCTCTCTGTTACTCTGGGTAACAGTCTGTTTGTCTCCTACCTCTCTGTTACTCTGGGTAACAGTCTGTTTGTCTCCTACCTCTCTGTTACTCTGGGTAACAGTCTGTTTGTCTCCTACCTCTCTGTTACTCTGGGTAACAGTCTGTTTGTCTCCTACCTCTCTGTTACTCTTGGTAACAGTCTGTTTGTCTCCTACCTCTCTGTTACTCTGGGTAACAGTCTGTTTGTCTCCCACCTCTCTGTTACTCTGGGTAACAGTCTGTTTGTCTCCTACCTCTCTGTTACTCTGGGTAACAGTCTGTTTGTCTCCTACCTCTCTGTTACTCTGGGTACCCGCCTGTCTCCTACCTCTCTGTTACTCTGGGTAACAGTCTGTTTGTCTCCTACCTCTCTGTTACTCTGGGTAACAGTCTGTTTGTCTCCCACCTCTCTGTTACTCTGGGTAACAGTCTGTTTGTCTCCTACCTCTCTGTTACTCTGGGTAACAGTCTGTTTGTCTCCTACCTCTCTGTTACTCTGGGTACCCGTCTGTCTCCTACCTCTCTGTTACTCTGGGTAACAGTCTGTTTGTCTCCTACCTCTCTGTTAGCCTGGGTACTAGTCTGTCTCCTACCTCTCTGTTACTCTGGGTACCAGTCTGTTTGTCTCCTACCTCTCAGTTACTCTGGGTAACAGTCTGTTAGCCTGGGTACCTCTCTGCTACTCTGGGTAACAGTCTGTTAGCCTGGGTACCTCTCTGTTAGCCTGGGTACTAGTCTGTTTGTCTCCTACCTCTCTGTTACTCTGGGTACCCGCCTGTCTCCTACCTCTCTGTTACTCTGGGTACCAGTCTGTTTGTCTCCTACCTCTCTGTTACTCTGGGTAACAGTCTGTTAGCCTGGGTACCTCTCTGTTACTCTGGGTAACAGTCTGTTAGCCTGGGTACCTCTCTGTTAGCCTGGGTACCAGTCTGTTTGTCTCCTACCTCTCTGTTACTCTGGGTAACAGTCTGTTAGCCTGGGTACCTCTCTGTTACTCTGGGTAACAGTCTGTTTGTCTCCTACCTCTCTGTTACTCTGGGTAACAGTCTGTTTGTCTCCTACCTCTCTGTTACTCTGGGTAACAGTCTGTTTGTCTCCTACCTCTCTGTTACTCTGGGTAACAGTCTGTTTGTCTCCTACCTCTCTGTTACTCTGGGTAACAGTCTGTTTGTCTCCCGCCTCTCTGTTACTCTTGGTAACAGTCTGTTTGTCTCCTACCTCTCTGTTACTCTGGGTAACAGTCTGTTTGTCTCCTACCTCTCTGTTACTCTGGGTAACAGTCTGTTTGTCTCCTACCTCTCTGTTACTCTGGGTAACAGTCTGTTTGTCTCCCACCTCTCTGTTACTCTGGGTAACAGTCTGTTTGTCTCCCACCTCTCTGTTACTCTGGGTAACAGTCTGTTTGTCTCCTACCTCTCTGTTACTCTGGGTACCCGCCTGTCTCCTACCTCTCTGTTACTCTGGGTAACAGTCTGTTTGTCTCCTACCTCTCTGTTACTCTGGGTAACAGTCTGTTTGTCTCCTACCTCTCTGTTACTCTGGGTAACAGTCTGTTTGTCTCCTACCTCTCTGTTACTCTGGGTAACAGTCTGTTTGTCTCCTACCTCTCTGTTACTCTGGGTAACAGTCTGTTTGTCTCCTACCTCTCTGTTACTCTGGGTAACAGTCTGTTTGTCTCCCACCTCTCTGTTACTCTGGGTAACAGTCTGTTTGTCTCCTACCTCTCTGTTACTCTGGGTACCCGCCTGTCTCCCAACTCTCTGTTACTCTGGGTAACAGTCTGTTTGTCTCCTACCTCTCTGTTACTCTGGGTAACAGTCTGTTTGTCTCCTACCTCTCTGTTACTCTGGGTAACAGTCTGTTTGTCTCCTACCTCTCTGTTACTCTGGGTAACAGTCTGTTTGTCTCCTACCTCTCTGTTACTCTGGGTAACAGTCTGTTAGCCTGGGTACCTCTCTGCTACTCTGGGTAACAGTCTGTTAGCCTGGGTACCTCTCTGTTAGCCTGGGTACTAGTCTGTTTGTCTCCTACCTCTCTGTTACTCTGGGTACCCGCCTGTCTCCTACCTCTCTGTTACTCTGGGTACCAGTCTGTTTGTCTCCTACCTCTCTGTTACTCTGGGTAACAGTCTGTTAGCCTGGGTACCTCTCTGTTACTCTGGGTAACAGTCTGTTAGCCTGGGTACCTCTCTGTTAGCCTGGGTACCAGTCTGTTTGTCTCCTACCTCTCTGTTACTCTGGGTAACAGTCTGTTAGCCTGGGTACCTCTCTGTTACTCTGGGTAACAGTCTGTTTGTCTCCTACCTCTCTGTTACTCTGGGTAACAGTCTGTTTGTCTCCTACCTCTCTGTTACTCTGGGTAACAGTCTGTTTGTCTCCTACCTCTCTGTTACTCTGGGTAACAGTCTGTTTGTCTCCTACCTCTCTGTTACTCTGGGTAACAGTCTGTTTGTCTCCCGCCTCTCTGTTACTCTTGGTAACAGTCTGTTTGTCTCCTACCTCTCTGTTACTCTGGGTAACAGTCTGTTTGTCTCCTACCTCTCTGTTACTCTGGGTAACAGTCTGTTTGTCTCCTACCTCTCTGTTACTCTGGGTAACAGTCTGTTTGTCTCCCACCTCTCTGTTACTCTGGGTAACAGTCTGTTTGTCTCCCACCTCTCTGTTACTCTGGGTAACAGTCTGTTTGTCTCCTACCTCTCTGTTACTCTGGGTACCCGCCTGTCTCCTACCTCTCTGTTACTCTGGGTAACAGTCTGTTTGTCTCCTACCTCTCTGTTACTCTGGGTAACAGTCTGTTTGTCTCCTACCTCTCTGTTACTCTGGGTAACAGTCTGTTTGTCTCCTACCTCTCTGTTACTCTGGGTAACAGTCTGTTTGTCTCCTACCTCTCTGTTACTCTGGGTAACAGTCTGTTTGTCTCCTACCTCTCTGTTACTCTGGGTAACAGTCTGTTTGTCTCCCACCTCTCTGTTACTCTGGGTAACAGTCTGTTTGTCTCCTACCTCTCTGTTACTCTGGGTACCCGCCTGTCTCCCAACTCTCTGTTACTCTGGGTAACAGTCTGTTTGTCTCCTACCTCTCTGTTACTCTGGGTAACAGTCTGTTTGTCTCCTACCTCTCTGTTACTCTGGGTAACAGTCTGTTTGTCTCCTACCTCTCTGTTACTCTGGGTAACAGTCTGTTTGTCTCCTACCTCTCTGTTACTCTGGGTAACAGTCTGTTTGTCTCCCACCTCTCTGTTACTCTGGGTAACAGTCTGTTTGTCTCCTACCTCTCTGTTACTTTGGGTAACAGTCTGTTTGTCTCCCACCTCTCTGTTACTCTGGGTAACAGTCTGTTTGTCTCCTACCTCTCTGTTACTCTGGGTAACAGTCTGTTTGTCTCCTACCTCTCTGTTACTCTGGGTAACAGTCTGTTTGTCTCCTACCTCTCTGTTACTCTGGGTAACAGTCTGTTTGTCTCCTACCTCTCTGTTACTCTGGGTAACAGTCTGTTTGTCTCCTACCTCTCTGTTACTCTGGGTAACAGTCTGTTTGTCTCCTACCTCTCTGTTACTCTGGGTAACAGTCTGTTTGTCTCCTACCTCTCTGTTACTCTGGGTAACAGTCTGTTTGTCTCCCACCTCTCTGTTACTCTGGGTAACAGTCTGTTTGTCTCCTACCTCTCTGTTACTCTGGGTAACAGTCTGTTTGTCTCCTACCTCTCTGTTACTCTGGGTACCCGCCTGTCTCCTACCTCTCTGTTACTCTGGGTAACAGTCTGTTTGTCTCCTACCTCTCTGTTACTCTGGGTAACAGTCTGTTTGTCTCCCACCTCTCTGTTACTCTGGGTAACAGTCTGTTTGTCTCCTACCTCTCTGTTACTCTGGGTAACAGTCTGTTTGTCTCCTACCTCTCTGTTACTCTGGGTACCCGTCTGTCTCCTACCTCTCTGTTACTCTGGGTAACAGTCTGTTTGTCTCCTACCTCTCTGTTAGCCTGGGTACTAGTCTGTCTCCTACCTCTCTGTTACTCTGGGTACCAGTCTGTTTGTCTCCTACCTCTCAGTTACTCTGGGTAACAGTCTGTTTGTCTCCTACCTCTCAGTTACTCTGGGTAACAGTCTGTCCCCTACCTCTGTGTTAGCCTGGGTCCCAGTCTGTTTGTCTCCTACCTCTCTGTTACTCTGGGTACCCGTCTGTCTCCTACCTCTCTGTTAGCCTGGGTACTAGTCTGTCTCCTACCTCTCTGTTAGCCTGGGTACTAGTCTGTCTCCCACCTCTGTTACTCTGGGTACCCGTCTGTCTCCTACCTCTCTGTTACTCTGGGTAACAGTCTGTTTGTCTCCTACCTCTCTGTTAGCCTGGGTACTAGTCTGTCTCCTACCTCTCTGTTACTCTGGGTACCAGTCTGTTTGTCTCCTACCTCTCAGTTACTCTGGGTAACAGTCTGTTTGTCTCCTACCTCTCAGTTACTCTGGGTAACAGTCTGTCCCCTACCTCTGTGTTAGCCTGGGTACCAGTCTGTTTGTCTCCTACCTCTCTGTTACTCTGGGTACCCGTCTGTCTCCTACCTCTCTGTTAGCCTGGGTACTAGTCTGTCTCCTACCTCTCTGTTAGCCTGGGTACTAGTCTGTCTCCCACCTCTGTTACTCTGGGTAACAGTCTGTCTCCTACCTCTCTGTTACTCTGGGTACCAGTCTGTTTGTCTTCTACCTCTCAGTTAACCTGGGTACCAGTCTGTTTGTCTCCTACCCCTCTGTCAGCCTGGGTACCGTTCTGTTCGTCTTCTACCTCTCTTTTAGAAATGCTACCTGCTAGACTAAACAGAAAAGCTACCTGCTAGTCTAAACAGAAAAGCTACCTGCTAGACTAAACAGAAGCTAACTGCTAGTCTAAACAGAAGCTAACTGCTAGTCTAAACAGAAGCTAACTGCTAGTCTAAACAGAAGCTAACTTCTAGTCTAAACAGAAGCTAACTGCTAGTCTAAACAGAAGCTAACTGCTAGTCTAAACAGAAGCGAACTGCTAGTCTAAACAGAAGCTAACTGCTAGTCTAAACAGAAGCGAACTGCTAGTCTAAACAGAAGTGAACTGCTAGTCTAAACAGAAGCTAACTGCTAGTCTAAACAGAAGCTAACTGCTAGTCTAAACAGAGGCTAACTGCGAGACTAAACAGAAGCTAACTGCGAGACTAAACAGAAGCTAACTGCTAGTCTAAACAGAGGCTAACTGCTAGTCTAAACAGAAGCTAACTGCTAGTCTAAACAGAAGCTAACTGCTAGTCTAAACAGAAGCTAACTGCTAGTCTAAACAGAAGCTAACTGCTAGACTAAACAGAAAAGCAAATTGCTAGGAAGTTATGCAACAGCTTTTGTATGGGTTTGCTGAAATGGTTTTACAAAAACAGATCAAGGTGTCAAATTTTGAGAGTATCTGTTGGCATGACAATTGCAAAAAATACTGTGTTAGTCCACCACCCCAATACATCTCCTTACAAACAAAATGACAATGACAAAGCTTTATAGTTGACATGTTTTATAAATTAACGATTTATAACACTGGCAATAAAGAAAAAAATACAAAAATCTTTTGTTTGTTTTTTAAATCTTACATGACATTTACATATGAAAATGTACACAACATATTTAATAACTTACAAATGCTTTAATTGCATAAAAATATAATCTCTTTACGAAAGGTTTGAATATATATATATACACATCTACATTGGCTCTGAATTTGATTGATATTAGGAGTACTTCTGCTTTATACAGTGAATTGCATTCGAAACTAGCTACTGATTTGTACAGTGAATTGCATTCGAAACTAGCTACCAATTTGTACACTGAATTGCATTCTAAACTAGTTACCAATTTGTACACTGAATTGCCTTCTAAACTTGTTTGAAGTCTTCGACTTTAAGACAAAAGTTTCAATATAGACCAGATGATTTTTTTTCATTGTTGTCAATAAGAAATGTGAGATTGTGATATGACATATTGATAAAACAAAAGACATTTGCCAAAGAGAATATGCCATCAAGTATCAAAACTGTATAAATGTACAAAAACAACAACAACAACAACCAAATGTTAGTGTAATGACAAGATAAGAGACACATGGTAGAGGCATCTACAGCAGCGAGGCGATACTACGACGTGATCCTCTTTGGCAGACATGCAGAGGTACGAGCTGCGTTCAGCACGTCTCTTCAACATGAGGAAGGCTGACAGAAAATACATTACATCAACGTCCCAGTGTGGCACCCTATTTCCCTACGTAGTGCACTACTTCTGAACAGGGCCCCACAGAGTTCTGGGCAAAAGTAGGGCACTATATAGGGAATAGGGTGCCATTTGGGAAACATTCTAACCCCCCCCCCCTCCCCCACACACTGGTATGTTACTGATGAAATTATAATTCTTTTTTTTTTTTAACACTATGCCTATACAATATTTGACGAGGCACTGTCAGGATTTATTTAATGATCTTACAATGTTCCCTATTCCGGTAATGCACAAAACAGGCACGTAAAACGACGAGATATTGACGACAATGACAACCGATTTGAAACGGCTGTAAAATATATATACAGGAATGTGAATGGAGGCCGATGATCCTAGACTCTTAAAGATAAAAAAAAAAAGTTGCAATCTAGAATTACAGAAGGGTTCTTTGGCCAACCCCGTAGGAGAACCCAGTGCAGAAGCCTTCTGGGTATTTTTTTTGGGGGGGGGGGGGTTTCATGTAGAAGAACAGCCGAAGAAGCCCTATGGAGCCTTTTCATTCTAAGACCGTACTGTTACAGGAAAAACAAGCACCCATTTATTCCAGTCAACATCCATGGGACATACACAGAGCAACATCTACAGTATGTGTAGTAACTCAGACTCATTGGCTAGAGGATACACACCTATCTCACCCCCCCCCCCTCATCCTCCAAAACAAGATAACTCAAATCAGAAAAAAGGAAATTCATGTTCTCTCCATCACACAAAGAAAATACTGTACTTTGATGATAACAATTCTCCTTAAATTCTCAGTCAGGGTAGACACATGATACATCCTTCAGTTCTCAGTCAGGGTAGACACATAAGTCCTTCAGTTCTCAGTCAGGGTAGACACATGATACATCCTTCAGTTCTCAGTCAGGGTAGACATGACACATCCTTCAGTTCTCAGTCAGGGTAGACACATAAGTCCTTCAGTTCTCAGTCAGGGTAAACACATGACACATCCTTCAGTTCTCAGTCACATGACACATCCTTCAGTTCTCAGTCAGGGTAGACACATGACACATCCTTCAGTTCTCAGTCAGGGTAGACACATAAGTCCTTCAGTTCTCAGTCAGGGTAAACACATGACACATCCTTCAGTTCTCAGTCAGGGTAAACACATGACACATCCTTCAGTTCTCAGTCACATGACACATCCTTCAGTTCTCAGTCAGGGTAGACACATGACACATCCTTCAGTTCTCAGTCAGGGTAGACACATAAGTCCTTCAGTTCTCAGTCAGGGTAGACACATAAGTCCTTCAGTTCTCAGTCAGGGTAAACACATGACACATCCTTCAGTTCTCAGTCTGGGTAGACACATGACACATCCTTCAGTTCTCAGTCAGGGTAGACATGACACATCCTTCAGTTCTCAGTCAGGGTAGACATGACACATCCTTCAGTTCTCAGTCAGGGTAGACATGACACATCCTTCAGTTCTCAGTCAGGGTAGACATGACACATCCTTCAGTTCTCAGTCAGGGTAAACACATGACACATCCTTCAGTTCTCAGTCAGGGTAGACACATGACACATCCTTCAGTTCTCAGTCAGGGTAGACACATGACACATCCTTCAGTTCTCAGTCAGGGTAGACACATGACACATCCAATCTTAAGTATCATTGGTGTTAAGAGTGCATCCAGTACATTTATATTACATACACTGACAGTATTCAAAGAGCGAGACAGCCTTTCTGGTTTCCCTGTCTCTCTCTCTGACATCACACAGTGTGGGTAAAGAACGTGGTTTCCCTGTCTCTCTCTCTGACATCACACAGTGTGGGTAAAGAACGTGGTTTCCCTGTCTCTCTCTCTCTCTCTCTGACATCACACAGTGTAGGCAAAGAACGAGACAGCAGATCACTTTGATCGACTCACGCTGAGAGGAACTTTTATGGATCAAATTAGATTAGCTTTAGCCAACATCCGCAGAGCTGATGTTTTGACGTGACGGAGGTAGAACTGTTTTTGGAGCTGTCAAATCCACAAGCGGCTCCCGGCAGTACACCTTGTCAATGTCTGCACAGAGTCTCATTAAGAGAAATCCAAATCAGTCTTGTTTACAAGTTTGAACACTGAAATGTGAGATATAATCTACACCTCGATAAAGGCTGATAGAAATCCTCATTATTTATTATTTTTTGATGATTTTTAATCATTTTCAAAATAACCTACACTTTCAAGGTCAGAATTTCTAACGCGAGTGGGGGGGGGGGGGGGGGGGTGTAGCTTCGAGGACAACAATCACGAGAGCAGCTGCTCAGCGATTTGACAGCTCCAACATCGCTAAAACATCAGCTACGTAGGTGTCTGGTATCGCCGGATAATGCTTGATCTGATTGAGGCCTTAAGTCTGAGATACGTTCTTAAATCAGATCCAGGGGAATTAAACCGAGCCATGCAGAGAGAGTGGATATAATAATACTACTACTACTACTACTACTACTACTACTACTACTACTACTACTACTACTACTACGACTACTACGACTACTGGGGGGGGGGGGAACTAGCAGACAGACCTGGGTTCAAGTAAGATTTGATACATTTGTATTGTGTTGTTGTGATCAGACGAATGAGTCAACTCTATATGTATTTTAAATATGTCCTAGAAAATCAAATCAATCGATCGATCGATATAATTTAAAATATTCTATTTGGGCTTTATTGAGCAATTAGTGACTTGCTAAGTCATCTAGTCTGCTCTCTTCCTGTTCACCACAGTTTACTCAGAAATAATGTTCTGAAGGGAGGCTTTACAAAAAAATGATTTTTATGCTGTGCCTTCCTGTCGCAATTGAACCAAATAGAATAATCGCAATAGGACAAACCCCCTCCACCCCTCTGGGGCAGACTAGAGCAAAAGGACAAACCCCCTCCACCCCTCTGGGGCAGACTAGAGCAAAAGGACAAACCCCCTCCACCCCTCTGGGGCAGACTAGAGCAAAAGGACAAACCCCCTCCACCCCTCTGGGGCAGACTAGAGCAAAAGGACAAACCCCCTCCACCCCTCTGGGGCAGACTAGAGCAAAAGGACAAACCCCCTCCACCCCTCTGGGGCAGACTAGAGCAAAAGGACAAACCCCCTCCACCCCTCTGGGGCAGACTAGAGCAAAAGGACAAACCCCCTCCACCCCTCTGGGGCAGACTAGAGCAAAAGGACAAACCCCCTCCACCCCTCTGGGGCAGACTAGAGCAAAAGGACAAACCCCCTCCACCCCTCTGGGGCAGACTAGAGCAAAAGGACAAACCCCCTCCACCCCTCTGGGGCAGACTAGAGCAAAAGGACAAACCCCCTCCACCCCTCTGGGGCAGACTAGAGCAAAAGGACAAACCCCCTCCACCCCTCTGGGGCAGACTAGAGCAAAAGGACAAACCCCCTCCACCCCTCTGGGGCAGACTAGAGCAAAAGGACAAACCCCCTCCACCCCTCTGGGGCAGACTAGAGCAAAAGGACAAACCCCCTCCACCCCTCTGGGGCAGACTAGAGCAAAAGGACAAACCCCCTCCACCCCTCTGGGGCAGACTAGAGCAAAAGGACAAACCCCCTCCACCCCTCTGGGGCAGACTAGAGCAAAAGGACAAACCCCCTCCACCCCTCTGGGGCAGACTAGAGCAAAAGGACAAACCCCCTCCACCCCTCTGGGGCAGACTAGAGCAAAAGGACAAACCCCCTCCACCCCTCTGGGGCAGACTAGAGCAAAAGGACAAACCCCCTCCACCCCTCTGGGGCAGACTAGAGCAAAAGGACAAACCCCCTCCACCCCTCTGGGGCAGACTAGAGCAAAAGGACAAACCCCCTCCACCCCTCTGGGGCAGACTAGAGCAAAAGGACAAACCCCCTCCACCCCTCTGGGGCAGACTAGAGCAAAAGGCTAAAGGAATTTGAATAATATTTGAACCCAGCTCTGATAACTTCCATCTGGAAAAGACTAGGGTTCCATTTGGTTGCCTTAACGACGCTCCATTGTTTGCGTTGACTGTTGCCTTAACGACGCTCCATTGTTTGCGATGACTGTTGCCTTAACGACGCTCCATTGTTCGCGTTGACTGTTGCCTTAACGACGCTCCATTGTTTGCGTTGACTGGAGCGTAAACGACTCGTGTACTAACATGTCAGGAAAGGCATTATTCACATAGCATCACTCTCAGAGTGCAGGTAGGAATAACTTCACCCATCAGGTGAAGATGTATTTTAAAAAGAGGACCGTCTCATTCTGCTTGCTGATTCACCCCGTCCATCATCCACAACACGCACAACTGTTGTTCCTGAAGGTGTGCTGTGCCTTCCTGTTTCCCGAGGCGGTGCTGTGCCTTCCTGTTTCCCGAGGCTGTGCTGTGCCTTCCTGTTTCCCGAGGCTGTGCTGTGCCTTCCTGTTTCCCGAGGCTGTGCTTTGCCTTCCTGTTTCCCGAGGCTGTGCTGTGCCTTCCTGTTTCCCAAGGCGGTGCTGTGCCGTCTTCAGAAACTCGTTGCAGACAGATATTATAAAAGACAAGACATCCATTTTTAAAAATGTTTTTACCAAAAGAACTCTCGGGCAATTCCGTTCGTCAGACAGCATCAATAAACCACAGTGCAGTGTTGCATCAAACCAGTGATGCATTTCTGAACAAGCTTTCCTGTTCGGCAAAAGCATTGTCAAACCCCGGTGCGTTTGGCACACCCACATCTTCAAACCACAGTGCATACGGTGTTGAGGTTGGGGTCGAAGCGAACCACTTTCCCCTCCGCAGACTTGGTGTTGGTGTCGTACATGGGGTTCTCATACGTCGCCTGGCCGTTGTTGTTCTCGTGGACTGAACAGCCGGTGTACTGGGTCTGATCTGTTTTCCTACAATATAGAGTACACACACACACACACACATCTGTCAATGAGACAATACTACTTCATCAATCTACTGTACAGCTTCTGTTTTAAAGCATCAACCACTTGTCAAATGTCAAGAACCTTTCTACTAACGGTGAAAACTGAAATATGTTCCACTTCTCTTTACACAAACAAACCCATAATAACAGGACGTGGTCCTGTGTGGCTTCCTGTACACTCACTGCACTGTGTGGCTTCCTGTACACTCACTGCACTGTGTGGCTTCCTGTACACTCACTGCACTGTGTGGCTTCCTGTACACTCACTGCACTGTGTGGCTTCCTGTACACTCACTGCACTGTGTGGCTTCCTGTACACTCACTGCACTGTGTGGCGTCCTGTACACTCACTGCACTGTGTGGCTTCCTGTACACTCACTGCACTGTGTGGCTTCCTGTACACTCACTGCACTGTGTGGCTTCCTGTACACTCACTGCACTGTGTGGCTTCCTGTACACTCACTGCACTGTGTGGCTTCCTGTACACTCACTGCACTGTGTGCCGTGGGAGAGAAGCCTCTGTCTAAGTGGCGTGTATTATTATTATCGGGTTGCCGAAGCTACGTACCGTTACCGAAGCTACGTACCGTTACCGAAGCTACGTACCGTTGCCGAAGCTACGTACCGTTACCGAAGCTACGTACCGTTACCGAAGCTACGTACCGTTGCCGAAGCTACGTACCGTTACCGAAGCTACGTACCGTTACCGAAGCTACGTACCGTTGCCGAAGCTACGTACCGTTGCCGAAGCTACGTACCGTTGCCGAAGCTACGTACCGTTGCCGAAGCTACGTACCGTTGCCGAAGCTACGTACCGTTGCCGAAGCTACGTACCGTTACCGAAGCTACGTACCGTTGCCGAAGCTACGTACCGTTGCCGAAGCTACGTACCGTTGTTTGTAGAGATAGAATCCCAGGCCTGCCAACACGAGGCCAAAGAAAGGTACCAGGATGGCTATGACCATAGAGCTGCTGTTGGAGACATGAGGAGGACCTGCAGTGGTGATGTTGATCTCTCTCACCTTCATACCTACATGGGGAACAAACCAGGAGCAGGAGGAGGAGGAGGAGGAGGAAGAGGAGGAAGAAGAGGAAGAGGAGGAGGAGGAGGAGGAAGAAGAGGAGGAAGAGGAGGAGGAGCAGGAAGAGGAGGAGGAGGAGGAGGAGGAGGAAGAGGAAGAGGAAGAGGAAGAGGAGGAGGAGGATGAAGAGGAGGAGGAGGAAGAGGAAGAGGAAGAGGAGGATGAGGAGGAGGTAGAGGAGGAAGAAGAGGAGGAAGAGGAAGAGGAGGAGGAGGAAGAGGAAGAGGAAGAGGAGGCGGATGAGGAGGAGGAAGTGGAGGAAGAAGAGGAGGAAGAGGAAGAGGAGGAGGAGCAGGAAGAGGAGGAGGAGGAGGAAGAGGAGGAAGAGGAAGAGGAAGAGGAAGAGGAAGAGGAGGAGGAGGAGGAGGAAGAGGAGGAAGAGGAGGAAGAGGAAGAGGAAGAGGAGGAAGAGGAGGAGGAGGAGGAATAGGAGGAAGAGGAGGAA
Organism: Oncorhynchus kisutch; assembly: GCF_002021735.2. Classification (NCBI taxonomy): domain Eukaryota; kingdom Metazoa; phylum Chordata; class Actinopteri; order Salmoniformes; family Salmonidae; genus Oncorhynchus; species Oncorhynchus kisutch. The sequence continues at coordinate 11,259,439 of NW_022261979.1, forward strand.
GAAGAGGAGGAGGAAGAGGAAGAGGAAGAGGAGGAGGAAGAGGAGGAGGATGAAGAAGAATAAGAGGAGGAGGAAGAAGAGGACGAGGAGGAGGAGGGGAGGAGGAGGAAGAAGAGGACGAGGAGGAGGAGGGGAGGAGGAAGAAGAAGAAGAGGAAGAGGAGGACGAGGAGGAGGAGGAGGAAGAAGAGGATGAAGAAGAAGAAGAGGAGGAGGAAGAAGAGGAAGAGGAGGAGGAGGGGAGGAGGAGGAAGAAGAAGTGGAGGAAGTGGAGGAGGAGGAAGAGGAGGAGGAAGAAGTGGATGAAGAAGATGAATAGGAGGAAGAAGAAGAGGAGGAGGAGGAGGGGAGTAGGAGGTAGAAGAAGAGGAGGAAGAAGAGGAGGAAGAGGAGGAAGAAGAGGAAGAGGAAGAAGAATTGGAAGAGGAGGAGGAGGAACAGGAAGATGGCGAGGAAGCGGAAGATGAATTGGAAGGGGAGGAGGAGGAGGACGAACAGGAAGAGGAGGACGACACAATGTTGGTGGTTACAATTGTCAAATGTGTAATTGTTGTGATAAGATTGAGTAGTTCTAAATCCTACCTACCTAGTCTCTGCAGCCCGAACTGTCCATAGTCTTTCCCCTCGATGAAGCCTTGGAATACATAACTGCCCCCGTCAGGTTCAGCTGAGACCTTTCACAGGAGATAAAAGAAAAACAGTGAACTTCTACTTTGTTCAGACATGTAAAACCCATCTCGTTGAAATGAGTTACTGATGTCTTCTGTCAATAACTCCTTATAAGGGGTCTGTCTGCCACACAGTCCTACCATGTTACTGTCTGTCTGCCACACAGTCCTACCATGTTACTGTCTGTCTGCCACACAGTCCTACCATGTTTCTGTCTGTCTGCCGCACAGTCCTACCATGTTTCTGTCTGTCTGCCGCACAGTCCTACCATGTTACTGTCTGCCGTACAGTCCTTCCATGTTACTGTCTGTCTGCCGTACAGTCCTACCATGTTTCTGTCTGTCTGCCACACAGTCCTACCATGTTACTGTCTGTCTGACACACAGTCCTACCATGTTACTGTCTGTCTGACACACAGTCCTACCATGTTACTGTCTGTCTGCCACACAGTCCTACCATGTTACTGTCCGTCTGTCTGCCGTGCAGTCCTACCATTTTACTGTCTGTCTGCCGTACAGTCCTACCATGTTACTGTCTGTCGTTCAGTACTACCATGTTACTGTCTGTCTGCCGTACAGTCCTACCATGTTACTGTCTGCCTTTCAGTCCAACCATGTTACTGTCTGTCTGCCGTACAGTCCTACCATGTTACTGTCTGTCTGTCTGCCGTTCAGTACTACCATGTTACTGTGTGTCTGTCTGCCGTACAGTCCTACCATGTTACTGTCTGCCGTTCAGTCCTACTATGTTACTGTCTGTCTGTCTGCCGTTCAGTGCTACCATGTTACTGTCTGTCTGTCTGCCGTACAGTCCTACCATGTTATTGTCTGTCTGCCGTGCAGTCCTACCATGTTACTGTCTGTCTGCCGTACAGTCCTACCATGTTACTGTCTGTCTGTCTGCCGTTCAGTACTACCATGTTACTGTCTGTCTGCCGTTCAGTCCTACCATGTTACTGTCTGTCTGCCACACAGTCCTACCATGTTACAGTCTGTCTGCCGTTCAGTCCTACCATGTTACTGTCTGTCTGCCACACAGCCCTACCATGTTACTGTCTGCCACACAGCCCTACCATGTTACTCTCTGCCACACAGTCCTACCATGTTACAGTCTGTCTGCCGTTCAGTCCTACCATGTTACTGTCTGTCTGCCACACGGCCCTACCATGTTACTGTCTGCCACACAGCCCTACCATGTTACTGTCTGCCGCACAGTCCTACCATGTTACTGTCTGCCGTACAGTCCTTCCATGTTACTGTCTGTCTGCCGTACAGTCCTACCATGTTTCTGTCTGTCTGCCACACAGTCCTACCATGTTACTGTCTGTCTGCCGTACAGTCCTACCATGTTTCTGTCTGTCTGCCGTACAGTCCTACCATGTTACTGTCTGTCTGCCGTACAGTCCTACCACGTTACTGTCTGTCTGCCGTACAGTCCTACCATGTTACTGTCTGTCTGCCGTTCAGTCCTACCATGTTACTGTCTGTCTGCCGTACAGTCCTACCATGTTTCTGTCTGTCTGCCGTACAGTCCTTCCATGTTACTGTCTGTCTGCCGTACAGTCCTACCATGTTACTGTCTGTCTGCCGTTCAGTCCTACCACGTTACTGTCTGTCTGCCACACAGCCCTACCATGTTACTGTCTGCCGTACAGTCCTTCCATGTTACTGTCTGTCTGCCGTACAGTCCTACCACGTTACTGTCTGTCTGCCGTACAGTCCTACCATGTTACTGTCTGTCTGACACACAGTCCTACCATGTTACTGTCTGTCTGACACACAGTCCTACCATGTTACTGTCTGTCTGCCACACAGTCCTACCATGTTACTGTCCGTCTGTCTGCCGTGCAGTCCTACCATTTTACTGTCTGTCTGCCGTACAGTCCTACCATGTTACTGTCTGTCGTTCAGTACTACCATGTTACTGTCTGTCGTACAGTCCTACCATGTTACTGTCTGCCTTTCAGTCCTACCATGTTACTGTCTGTCTGCCGTACAGTCCTACCATGTTACTGTCTGTCTGTCTGCCGTTCAGTACTACCATGTTACTGTGTGTCTGTCTGCCGTACAGTCCTACCATGTTACTGTCTGCCGTTCAGTCCTACTATGTTACTGTCTGTCTGTCTGCCGTTCAGTGCTACCATGTTACTGTCTGTCTGTCTGCCGTACAGTCCTACCATGTTACTGTCTGTCTGCCGTGCAGTCCTACCATGTTACTGTCTGTCTGCCGTACAGTCCTACCATGTTACTGTCTGTCTGTCTGCCGTTCAGTACTACCATGTTACTGTCTGTCTGCCATTCAGTCCTACCATGTTACTGTCTGTCTGCCACACAGTCCTACCATGTTACAGTCTGTCTGCCGTTCAGTCCTACCATGTTACTGTCTGTCTGCCACACAGCCCTACCATGTTACTGTCTGCCACACAGCCCTACCATGTTACTCTCTGCCACACAGTCCTACCATGTTACAGTCTGTCTGTCGTTCAGTCCTACCATGTTACTGTCTGTCTGCCACACAGCCCTACCATGTTACTGTCTGCCACACAGCCCTACCATGTTACTGTCTGCCGTTCAGTCCTACTATGTTACTGTCTGTCTGCCGTTCAGTCCTACCATGTTACTGTCTGTCTGTCGTTCAGTCCTACTATGTTACTGTCTGTCTGCCGTTCAGTCCTACCATGTTACTGTCTGTCTGCAGTTCAGTCCTACCATGTTACTGTCTGTCTGCCGTTCAGTCCTACCATGCTACTGTCTGTCTGCCACACAGTCCTACCATGTTACTGTCTGTCTGCCGTTCAGTCCTACCATGCTACTGTCTGTCTGCCACACAGTCCTACCATGTTACTGTCTGTCTGCCGTTCAGTCCTACCATGCTACTGTCTATCTGCCACACAGTCCTACCATGTTACTGTCTGTCTGCCGTTCAGTCCTACCATGCTACTGTCTGTCTGCCACACAGTCCTACCATGTTACTGTCTGTCTGCCGTTCAGTCCTACCATGCTACTGTCTGTCTGCCACACAGTCCTACCATGTTACTGTCTGTCTGCCGTTCAGTCCTACCATGTTACTGTCTGTCTGCCACACAGTCCTACCATGTTACAGTCTGTCTGCCGTTCAGTCCTACCATGTTACTGTCTGTCTGCCACACAGCCCTACCATGTTACTGTCTGCCACACAGCCCTACCATGTTACTGTCTGCCACACAGTCCTACCATGTTACAGTCTGTCTGCCGTTCAGTCCTACCATGTTACTGTCTGTCTGCCACACAGCCCTAACATGTTACTGTCTGCCACACAGCCCTACCATGTTACTGTCTGCCGTTCAGTCCTACTATGTTACTGTCTGTCTGCCGTTCAGTCCTACCATGTTACTGTCTGTCTGTCGTTCAGTCCTACTATGTTACTGTCTGTCTGCCGTTCAGTCCTACCATGTTACTGTCTGTCTGCCGTTCAGTCCTACCATGTTACTGTCTCTCTGCCGTTCAGTCCTACCATGCTACTGTCTGTCTGCCACACAGTCCTACCATGTTACTGTCTGTCTGCCGTTCAGTCCTACCATGCTACTGTCTGTCTGCCACACAGTCCTACCATGTTACTGTCTGTCTGCCGTTCAGTCCTACCATGCTACTGTCTGTCTGCCACACAGTCCTACCATGTTACTGTCTGTCTGCTGTTCAGTCCTACCATGCTACTGTCTGTCTGCCACACAGTCCTACCATGTTACTGTCCTTTAAAGTTCTCAGTACTGTAGAGAAGTTGGTTAATAGTCCAATTCGACAGGCAGTTCTTCTGGATGTTTAATTAACATATAGTCAAAGCAGCAAAGTTACGGAAGCCAAGAGAGGCACTAAACATAGTCAGTATACTGTTCCATACATCACAGAGAGTTGAATCATATAACCATGGTCAGTATACTGTTCCATACATCACAGAGAGTTGAATCATATAACCATGGTCAGTATACTAACTGTTCCATACATCACAGAGAGTTGAATCATATAACCATGGTCAGTATACTAACTGTTCCATACATCACAGAGAGTTGAATCATATAACCATGGTCAGTATACTAACTGTTCCATACATCACAGAGAGTTGAATCATATAACCATGGTCAGTATACTGTTCCATACATCACAGAGAGTTGAATCATATAACCATGGTCAGTATACTAACTGTTCCATACATCACAGAGAGTTGAATCATATAAACATGGTCAGTATACTAACTGTTCCATACATCACAGAGAGTTGAATCATATAACCATGGTCAGTATACTAACTGTTCCATACATCACAGAGAGTTGAATCATATAAACATGGTCAGTATACTAACTGTTCCATACATCACAGAGAGTTGAATCATATAACCATGGTCAGTATACTAACTGTTCCATACATCACAGAGAGTTGAATCATATAACCATGGTCAGTATACTGTTCCATACATCACAGAGAGTTGAATCATATAACCATGGTCAGTATACTAACTGTTCCATACATCACAGAGAGTTGAATCATATAACCATGGTCAGTATACTGTTCCATACATCACAGAGAGTTGAATCATATAACCATGGTCAGTATACTGTTCCATACATCACAGAGAGTTGAATCATATAACCATGGTCAGTATACTGTTCCATACATCACAGAGAGTTGAATCATATAACCATGGTCAGTATACTGTTCCATACATCACAGAGAGTTGAATCATATAACCATGGTCAGTATACTAACTGTTCCATACATCACAGAGAGTTGAATCATATAACCATGGTCAGTATACTGTTCCATACATCACAGAGAGTTGAATCATATAAACATAGTCAGTATACTGTTCCATACATCACAGAGAGTTGAATCATATAACCATGGTCAGTATACTGTTCCATACATCACAGAGAGTTGAATCATATAACCATGGTCAGTATACTGTTCCATACATCACAGAGAGTTGAATCATATAACCATGGTCAGTATACTAACTGTTCCATACATCACAGAGAGTTGAATCATATAACCATGGTCAGTATACTGTTCCATACATCACAGAGAGTTGAATCATATAAACATAGTCAGTATACTGTTCCATACATCACAGAGAGTTGAATCATATAACCATGGTCAGTATACTAACTGTTCCATACATCACAGAGAGTTGAATCATATAACCATGGTCAGTATACTGTTCCATACATCACAGAGAGTTGAATCATATAAACATGGTCAGTATACTAACTGTTCCATACATCACAGAGAGTTGAATCATATAAACATGGTCAGTATACTAACTGTTCCATACATCACAGAGAGTTGAATCATATAACCATGGTCAGTATACTGTTCCATACATCACAGAGAGTTGAATCATATAAACATGGTCAGTATACTAACTGTTCCATACATCACAGAGAGTTGAATCATATAACCATGGTCAGTATACTAACTGTTCCATACATCACAGAGAGTTGAATCATATAACCATGGTCAGTATACTAACTGTTCCATACATCACAGAGAGTTGAATCATATAAACATGGTCAGTATACTGTTCCATACATCACAGAGAGTTGAATCATATAACCATGGTCAGTATACTGTTCCATACATCACAGAGAGTTGAATCATATAACCATGGTCAGTATACTGTTCCATACATCACAGAGAGTTGAATCATATAACCATGGTCAGTATACTAACTGTTCCATACATCACAGAGAGTTGAATCATATAAACATGGTCAGTATACTAACTGTTCCATACATCACAGAGAGTTGAATCATATAACCATGGTCAGTATACTGTTCCATACATCACAGAGAGTTGAATCATATAAACATGGTCAGTATACTAACTGTTCCATACATCACAGAGAGTTGAATCATATAAACATGGTCAGTATACTGTTCCATACATCACAGAGAGTTGAATCATATAACCATGGTCAGTATACTGTTCCATACATCACAGAGAGTTGAATCATATAAACATGGTCAGTATACTAACTGTTCCATACATCACAGAGAGTTGAATCATATAAACATGGTCAGTATACTGTTCCATACATCACAGAGAGTTGAATCATATAACCATGGTCAGTATACTAACTGTTCCATACATCACAGAGAGTTGAATCATATAACCATGGTCAGTATACTGTTCCATACATCACAGAGAGTTGAATCATATAACCATGGTCAGTATACTAACTGTTCCATACATCACAGAGAGTTGAATCATATAACCATGGTCAGTATACTAACTGTTCCATACATCACAGAGAGTTGAATCATGTAACCATGGTCAGTATACTGTTCCATACATCACAGAGAGTTGAATCATATAAACATGGTCAGTATACTAACTGTTCCATACATCACAGAGAGTTGAATCATATAAACATGGTCAGTATACTGTTCCATACATCACAGAGAGTTGAGTCATATAACCATGGTCAGTATACTGTTCCATACATCACAGAGAGTTGAATCATATAAACATGGTCAGTATACTGTTCCATACATCACAGAGAGTTGAATCATATAACCATGGTCAGTATACTGTTCCATACATCACAGAGAGTTGAATCATATAACCATGGTCAGTATACTGTTCCATACATCACAGAGAGTTGAATCATATAAACATGGTCAGTATACTGTTCCATACATCACAGAGAGTTGAATCATATAACCATGGTCAGTATACTGTTCCATACATCACAGAGAGTTGAATCATATAACCATGGTCAGTATACTAACTGTTCCATACATCACAGAGAGTTGAATCATATAACCATGGTCAGTATACTAACTGTTCCATACATCACAGAGAGTTGAATCATATAACCATGGTCAGTATACTAACTGTTCCATACATCACAGAGAGTTGAATCATATAACCATGGTCAGTATACTAACTGTTCCATACATCACAGAGAGTTGAATCATATAACCATGGTCAGTATACTAACTGTTCCATACATCACAGAGAGTTGAATCATATAAACATGGTCAGTATACTAACTGTTCCATACATCACAGAGAGTTGAATCATATAACCATGGTCAGTATACTAACTGTTCCATACATCACAGAGAGTTGAATCATATAACCATGGTCAGTATACTAACTGTTCCATACATCACAGAGAGTTGAATCATATAACCATGGTCAGTATACTGTTCCATACATCACAGAGAGTTGAATCATATAACCATGGTCAGTATACTAACTGTTCCATACATCACAGAGAGTTGAATCATATAACCATGGTCAGTATACTGTTCCATACATCACAGAGAGTTGAATCATATAACCATGGTCAGTATACTGTTCCATACATCACAGAGAGTTGAATCATATAAACATGGTCAGTATACTGTTCCATACATCACAGAGAGTTGAATCATATAACCATGGTCAGTATACTAACTGTTCCATACATCACAGAGAGTTGAATCATATAACCATGGTCAGTATACTAACTGTTCCATACATCACAGAGAGTTGAATCATATAACCATGGTCAGTATACTAACTGTTCCATACATCACAGAGAGTTGAATCATATAACCATGGTCAGTATACTGTTCCATACATCACAGAGAGTTGAATCATATAACCATGGTCAGTATACTAACTGTTCCATACATCACAGAGAGTTGAATCATATAACCATGGTCAGTATACTAACTGTTCCATACATCACAGAGAGTTGAATCATATAACCATGGTCAGTATACTAACTGTTCCATACATCACAGAGAGTTGAATCATATAACCATGGTCAGTATACTAACTGTTCCATACATCACAGAGAGTTGAATCATATAACCATGGTCAGTATACTAACTGTTCCATACATCACAGAGAGTTGAATCATATAAACATGGTCAGTATACTAACTGTTCCATACATCACAGAGAGTTGAATCATATAACCATGGTCAGTATACTAACTGTTCCATACATCACAGAGAGTTGAATCATATAACCATGGTCAGTATACTAACTGTTCCATACATCACAGAGAGTTGAATCATATAACCATGGTCAGTATACTGTTCCATACATCACAGAGAGTTGAATCATATAACCATGGTCAGTATACTAACTGTTCCATACATCACAGAGAGTTGAATCATATAACCATGGTCAGTATACTGTTCCATACATCACAGAGAGTTGAATCATATAACCATGGTCAGTATACTGTTCCATACATCACAGAGAGTTGAATCATATAAACATGGTCAGTATACTGTTCCATACATCACAGAGAGTTGAATCATATAACCATGGTCAGTATACTAACTGTTCCATACATCACAGAGAGTTGAATCATATAACCATGGTCAGTATACTAACTGTTCCATACATCACAGAGAGTTGAATCATATAACCATGGTCAGTATACTAACTGTTCCATACATCACAGAGAGTTGAATCATATAACCATGGTCAGTATACTGTTCCATACATCACAGAGAGTTGAATCATATAACCATGGTCAGTATACTAACTGTTCCATACATCACAGAGAGTTGAATCATATAACCATGGTCAGTATACTGTTCCATACATCACAGAGAGTTGAATCATATAACCATGGTCAGTATACTGTTCCATACATCACAGAGAGTTGAATCATATAACCATGGTCAGTATACTAACTGTTCCATACATCACAGAGAGTTGAATCATATAAACAATTTGCAACATCAGATTTGTTGAATCAATTGTTTTTGTAAACGTTACCATAGTGAAAACAGAGACTCCTGTGTTAGAAAGTAAAACACAGTGAAGGTCTTCTACAGTTATACTACAGTCGACAGCCTGACTCTAGGGTATCCCAGGGTACTTACAAAACCATCCATAGCCCAGGTCTCCTCGGTAACCCGGCTATACGTGCTGTGGGCCAGGGCTTTCATGTGGTACAGCAGGAGCATTAACCTGGCCTCGCGGTTCTTATACACTCCTAGAGGAGAGGAGAGGAGGGGAGAGGAAGGGAAGGGGAGAGGGAAGGGGAGGAGAGGAAGAGAGGGAAGGGAAGGGGAGAGGAGTGGAGAGATGAGTGGAGAGGAGGGGAGAGGGGAGGGAAGGGGATAGGAGAGGAGAGGAGAGGAGAGGAGAGGAGAGGAGAGGAGAGGAGAGGGGAGAGGAGAGGAGAGGAGAGGAGAGGAGAGGAGAGGAGAGGAGAGGAGAGGAGAGGAGAGGAGAGGAGAGGAGAGGAGAGGAGAGGAGAGGAGAGGAGAGGAGAGGAGAGGAGAGGAGAGGAGAGGAGAGGAGAGGGGAGAGGAGGAGAGAGATGAGTGGAGAGGGAAGGGGAGGGGAGGGGATAGGAGACGAGATGGAGGGGAGGGGAGAGGAGGGGAGGAGAGATGAGAGGAGAGGAGAGATGAGTGGAGAGGAGGGGAGGGGAGAGGATAGGAGGGGAGGTGTAAGAGAGGGAAGGGAAGGGAAGGGGAGGGAGGGGAGGGGGTGGAGGGGAGGGGATAGGAGGTGGAGGGGAGGGGATAGGAGGTGGAGGGGAGGGGATAGGATAGGAGGGGAGGTGTAAGAGAGGGAAGGGAAGGGGAGGGAAGGGGATAGGAGAGGAGGGGAGGGAAAAGGAGAGGAGAGGGAAGGGGGAGAGGAGTCAGCACAAATTACAATAGACCTCTTTTCAACCAATTCGATTTCTGCCAGTAAACTGATGAATACGGTGAGACAAAACCACAACATGCATGTAACAACAACAACAACAACAACAACAACAACAAACAACTAAAAGCAGAAAAAGGTGACATGATAAACGAACGTACCAGAGAGCAGGAATTCCACGTTGCTGTCGTTTAGCGTCGCGTTCACTATTCCCGTGCTGCTATTAAAATGAGTGACGGTCAAAGTCATCGGTTGTTTCTGACTCTTATAATCATAGGAGCCTCTCCAAATGAAATCAGGGGCGAAGACGTCATCAGGGACTGGAATACAGGACGGTACAGACCTCAGCAATACAGATCATTCATTACGTAGAGCCATATAAAACATTAGGATTTATTTATTTCATTTGTTGTTTATTTTTCCCTTCCATTTCTATGTCATGGAAAGAGCAGGTGTTCTTCATGTTTTATCCACTCAGTATGGATAATTACCATAAGTGGCTATGAAACAATCACCTTTGTAAATGTACTGTATTCTTCTTATCATGTAAATTTACTGTATTCTTCTTATCATGTAAATTTACTGTATTCTTCTTACCATGTAAATTTACTGTATTCTTCTTACCATGTAAATTTACTGTATTCTTCATACCATGTATATTTACTGTATTCTTCTTACCATGTAAATTTACTGTATTCTTCTTACCATGTAAATTTACTGTATTCTTCATACCATGTATATTTACTGTATTCTTCTTATCATGTAAAGTTACTGTATTCTTCTTATCATGTAAAGTTACTGTATTCTTCTTATCATGTAAAGTTACTGTATTCTTCTTATCATGTAAAGTTACTGTATTCTTCTTATCATGTAAAGTTACTGTATTCTTCTTATCATGTAAAGTTACTGTATTCTTCTTATCATGTAAAGTTACTGTATTCTTCTTATCATGTAAAGTTACTGTATTCTTCTTGTCATGTAAAGTTACTGTATTCTTCTTATCATGTAAAGTTACTGTATTCTTCTTATCATGTAAAGTTACTGTATTCTTCTTATCATGTAAAGTTACTGTATTCTTCTTGTCATGTAAATTTACTGTATTCTTCTTATCATGTACATTTTCTGTATTCTTCTTACCATGTAAATTGACTGTAAAAATTCTTATCATGTAAAGTTACTGTATTCTTCTTATCATGTAAAGTTACTGTATTCTTCTTATCATGTAACGTTACTGTATTCTTCTTATCATGTAAAGTTACTGTATTCTTCTTATCATGTAAAGTTACTGTATTCTTCTTATCATGTAAAGTTACTGTATTCTTCTTATCATGTACATTTACTGTATTCTTCTTATCGTGTAAATTTACTGTATTCTTCTTACCGTGAATGTTGGGGCTTGGCGTTCCCTGTAAGGTTGTGGTAGGTTTCTCCGTCTGTTTGGAGCCCACTGGAAAGAAACATAGAATTATGTATCTCACAAATCGGCGCTGTTTCAGAGCACAGCAGTAACACCCTCGGGATGTTATCAAAAATAAACACTTTCATGACTGTGTTGCTAACACAGTAACTCTCCTTAATGTTGCAGAGCCTGCAAGGAAGATACATACTGTGTGTGTGTGTGTGTGTGTGGGTGCACATTTTACATCAGCTCTCAGAGAATAGAGTTTCTAACGCAACACAACATGACAGTTACTGAGATACAACGGCACCGCGGAAAATATGAAGACGCTTCTTCCAGGTGCTGTTTATGGCAGGAAGAGATTCTTCCAGGTGCTGTTTATGGCAGGAAGAGATTCTTCCAGGTGCTGTTTATGGCAGGAAGAGATTCTTCCAGGTGCTGTTTATGACAGGAAAAGAGTCTTCCAGGTGCTGTTTACGGCAGGAAGAGATTCTTCCAGGTGCTGTTTATGGCAGGAAGAGATTCTTCCAGGTGCTGTTTATGGTAGGAAGAGATTCTTCCAGGTGCTGTTTATGGCAGGAAGAGATTCTTCCAGGTGCTGTTTATGACAGGAAGAGATTCTTCCAGGTGCTGTTTATGGCAGGAAGAGATTCTTTCCAGGTGCTGTTTATGGCAGGAAGAGATTCTTTCCAGGTGCTGTTTACGGCAGGAAGAGATTCTTCCAGGTGCTGTTTACGACAGGAAGAGATTCTTCCAGGTGCTGTTTACGGCAGGAAGAGATCCTTCCAGGTGCTGTTTACGGCAGGAAGAGATTCTTTCCAGGTGCTGTGTATGGCAGGAAGAGATTCTTCCAGGTGCTGTTTACGGCAGGAAGAGATTCTTCCAGGTGCTGTTTACGACAGGAAGAGATTCTTTCCAGGTGCTGTGTATGGCAGGAAGAGAGTCTTCCAGGTGTTGTTTACGGCAGGAAGAGATCCTTCCAGGTGTTGTTTATGGCAGGAAGAGAGTCTTCCAGGTGCTGTTTTCGACAGGAAGAGATTCTTCCCATTGCTGCTGATGGCAGGAAGTAAGTATCAAAAACAACAGAATGTAAAAACCACCGACTTGGAAAGGAAACGATCAACTGCCAGTCTTTTTAAAAGTTGCGTGAGCTTTCACATTGTGTTTTTGGACACTCAGTTCTGACATAACCATCACCTTGAAGTTGTTTCAGATCAAATGTATATCAATGTCTACTCTCAAAACCAAGTCCTACCAGCTTAGTCCTTTTGACAGTCTGTCACCAGTCTATCACCACAATCAAAGTCATGGTCAGAGAATAAGCAGGGAGGTGAACAGGTAGATGTCAGTGACCTGGACAATCTAGCTGCTGTTTCAACCTGAGTACTCAGCTGTTGTTCCAGTCATAACCAGCTTTCTACAGTACTTCTGTTCCAGTCACAACCAGCTTTCTACAGTACTTCTGTTCCAGTCACAACCAGCTTTCTACAGTACTTCTGTTCCAGTCACAACCAGCTTTCTACAGTACTTCTGTCCCAGTCACAACCAGCTTTCTACAGTACTTCTGTCCCAGTCACAACCAGCTTTCTACAGTACTTCTGTTCCAGTCATAACCAGCTTTCTACAGTACTTCTGTCCAGTCATAACCAGCTTTCTACAGTACTTCTGTTCCAGTCATAACCAGCTTTCTACAGTACTTCTGTCCCAGTCATAACCAGCTTTCTACAGTACTTCTGTTCCAACCATAACCAGCTTTCTACAGTAATTCTGTTCCAACCATAACCAGCTTTCTACAGTACTTCTGTTCCAACCATAACCAGCTTTCTACAGTACTTCTGTCCAGTCATAACCAGCTTTCTACAGTACTTCTGTTCCAGTCATAACCAGCTTTCTACAGTACTTCTGTCCCAGTCATAACCAGCTTTCTACAGTACTTCTGTTCCAACCATAACCAGCTTTCTACAGTACTTCTGTTCCAACCATAACCAGCTTTCTACAGTACTTCTGTTCCAGTCATAACCAGCTTTCTACAGTACTTCTGTTCCAACCATAACCAGCTTTCTACAGTACTTCTGTTCCAGTCACAACCAGCTTTCTACAGTACTTCTGTCCCAGTCATAACCAGCTTTCTACAGTACTTCTGTTCCAACCATAACCAGCTTTCTACAGTACTTCTGTCCCAGTCACAACCAGCTTTCTACAGTACTTCTGTTCCAGTCATAACCAGCTTTCTACAGTACTTCTGTCCAGTCATAACCAGCTTTCTACAGTACTTCTGTTCCAGTCATAACCAGCTTTCTACAGTACTTCTGTCCCAGTCATAACCAGATTTCTACAGTACTTCTGTTCCAACCATAACCAGCTTTCTACAGTACTTCTGTTCCAGTCATAACCAGCTTTCTACAGTACTTCTGTCCCAGTCATAACCAGCTTTCTACAGTACTTATTTTTCACATTTAGATATCTATTGTATGTTCTCATCACTGAAATTGTATCTCAGTAACTGTCAAGTTGTGTTGGAAACATATATCAATACCATAGTATAAAACCATCATTTCCCTACCTCTGCAGATGGGGACCTTACCGGTCCAGCTTCCATCAGACCTGCAGACCCTGTGTTCTGACCCCCCAGACAGGATGAAGCCAGGCTGGCAGGAGTAGAGCAGGGTGTAGCCATACGGAGCCAGCTCCATCCCAACCACGTCTGCATTGGGAGGGGACTTGGGCTGCTTACAGGAATGGGCTGCAGAAAGAACACACACACACAGAGAGTTAATCAGGGACGTGAACAGGGAAACATATTACAGAGGGGGGGGGGGGAAACAAACAAGAAATAACACTAGAAACCAGAAAACTTGAATGTGTATAATTATTCACCCCCTCAAAGTCAATACTTTGTAGAGACACCTTGTGCAGCAATTACAGCTGCAAGTCTCTTGGGGTATGTCTCTATAAGTTTGGCACATCTATCCACTGGGATTTTTGCCCATTCTTTCAAGGCAAAACTGTTTCAGCTCCATCAAGTTGGATGGGTTCCGCTGGTGTACAGCAATCTTTAAGTCATACCACAGATTCTCAATTGGATTGAGGTCTGAGCTTTGACTAGGCCATTCCAAGACATTTAAATGTTTCCCCGTAAACCATTTGAGTGTTGCTTTAGCAGTATGCTTAGGGTCATTGTCCTGCTGGAAGGTGAACCTCCGTCTCAGTCTCAAATGTTCAAAGTTTCAGATATTTTTTCATAACCCAACCGTGGTCTGTACTTCTCCACTACTTTGTCCCTGACCTGTTTTTATTTATTTATTTTTATTTTTATTTCACCTTTATTTAACCAGGTAGGCTAGTTGAGAACAAGTTCTCATTTGCAACTGCGACCTGGCCAAGATAAAGCATAGCAGTGTGAGCATACAACAAAGAGTTACACATGGAGTAAACAATTAACAAGTCAATAACACAGTAGAAAACGAAGGGGGGGTCTATATACAATGTGTGCAAAAGGCATGAGGAGGTAGTCAAATAATTACAATTTTGCAGATTAACACTGGAGTGATAAAAGATCAGATGGTCATGTACAGGTAGAGATATTGGTGTGCAGAAGAGCAGAAAAGTAAATAAATAAAAACAGTACGGGGATGAGGTAGGTGAAAAGGGTGGGCTATTTACCAATAGACTATGTACAGCTGCAGCGATCGGTTAGCTGCTCAGATAGCTGATGTTTGAAGTTGGTGAGGGAGATAAAAGTCTCCAACTTCAGCGATTTTTGCAATTCGTTCCAGTCACAGGCAGCAGAGTACTGGAACGAAAGGCGGCCAAATGAGGTGTTGGCTTTAGGGATGATCAGTGAGATACACCTGCTGGAGCGCGTGCTACGGATGGGTGTTGCCATCGTGACCAGTGAGCTGAGATAAGGCGGAGCTTTACCTAGCATAGACTTGTAGATGACCTGGAGCCAGTGGGTCTGGCGACGAATATGTAGCGAGGGCCAGCCGACTAGAGCATACAAGTCGCAGTGGTGGGTGGTATAAGGTGCTTTAGTGACAAAACGGATGGCACTGTGATAGACTGCATCCAGTTTGCTGAGTAGAGTGTTGGAAGCCATTTTGTAGATGACATCGCCGAAGTCGAGGATCGGTAGGATAGTCAGTTTTACTAGGGTAAGCTTGGCGGCTTGAGTGAAGGAGGCTTTGTTGCGGAATAGAAAGCCGACTCTTGATTTGATTTTCGATTGGAGATGTTTGATATGAGTCTGGAAGGAGAGTTTGCAGTCTAGCCAGACACCTAGGTACTTATAGACGTCCACATATTCTAGGTCGGAACCATCCAGGGTTCCGACCTAGAATTAAATAAAGTTAAATAAAGGTGTTCTCAACTAGCCTACCTGGTTAAATAAAGGTGTTCTCAACTAGCCTACCTGGTTAAATAAAGGTGTTCTCAACTAGCCTACCTGGTTAAATAAAGGTGTTCTCAACTAGCCTACCTGGTTAAATAAAGGTGTTCTCAACTAGCCTACCTGGTTAAATAAAGGTGTTCTCAACTAGCCTACCTGGTTAAATAAAGGTGTTCTCAACTAGCCTACCTGGTTAAATAAAGGTGTTCTCAACTAGCCTACCTGGTTAAATAAAGGTGTTCTCAACTAGCCTACCTGGTTAAATAAAGGTGTTCTCAACTAGCCTACCTGGTTAAATAAAGGTGTTCTCAACTAGCCTACCTGGTTAAATAAGGTGTTCTCAACTAGCCTACCTGGTTAAATAAAGGTGTTCTCAACTAGCCTACCTGGTTAAATAAAGGTGTTCTCAACTAGCCTACCTGGTTAAATAAAGGTGTTCTCAACTAGCCTACCTGGTTAAATAAAGGTGTTCTCAACTAGCCTACCTGGTTAAATAAAGGTGTTCTCAACTAGCCTACCTGGTTAAATAAAGGTGTTCTCAACTAGCCTACCTGGTTAAATAAAGGTGTTCTCAACTAGCCTACCTGGTTAAATAAAGGTGAAATAAAAAAAATAAAAAAATAAAAAATGAGTTGAAGGGTTCCTGAATCTACTAAACTAATGAGTTGAAGGGTTCCTGAATCTACTAAACTAATGAGTTGAAGGGTTCCTGAATCTACTAAACTAATGAGTTGAAGATATCCTGAATCTACTAAACTAATGAGTTGAAGGGTTCCTGAATCTACTAAACTAATGAGTTGAAGATATCCTGAATCTACTAAACTAATGAGTTGAAGGGTTCCTGAATCTACTAAACTAATGAGTTGAAAATATCCTGAATCTACTAAACTAATGAGTTGAAAATATCCTGAATCTACTAAACTAATGAGTTGAAAATATCCTGAATCTACTAAACTAATGAGTTGAAGGTATCCTGAATCTACTAAACTAATGAGTTGAAAATATCCTGAATCTACTAAACTAATGAGTTGAAAATATCCTGAATCTATTAAACTAATGAGTTGAAGGGTTCCTGAATCTATTAAACTAATGAGTTGAAGGTATCCTGAATCTACTAAACTAATGAGTTGAAGGTATCCTGAATCTACTAAACTAATGAGTTGAAGATATCCTGAATCTACTAAACTAATGAGTTGAAGATATCCTGAATCTACTAAACTAATGAGTTGAAGATATCCTGAATCTACTAAACTGATGAGTTGAAGATATCCTGAATCTACTAAACTAATGAGTTGAAGATATCCTGAATCTACTAAACTAATGAGTTGAAGATATCCTGAATCTACTAAACTACTGAGTTGAATATATCCTGAATCTACTAAACTAATGAGTTGAAAATATCCTGAATCTACTAAACTAATGAGTTGAAGCTTCCTGAATCTACTAAACTAAAGAGCTGAAGGTATCCTGAATCTATTAAACTAAAGAGCTGAAGATATCCTGAATCTACTAAACTAATGAGTTGAAAATATCCTGAATCTACTAAACTAATGAGTTGAAAATATCCTGAATCTACTAAACTAATGAGTTGAAGGTATCCTGAATCTACTAAACTAATGAGTTGAAAATATCCTGAATCTACTAAACTAATGAGTTGAAAATATCCTGAATCTATTAAACTAATGAGTTGAAGGGTTCCTGAATCTATTAAACTAATGAGTTGAAGGTATCCTGAATCTACTAAACTAATGAGTTGAAGGTATCCTGAATCTACTAAACTAATGAGTTGAAGATATCCTGAATCTACTAAACTAATGAGTTGAAGATATCCTGAATCTACTAAACTAATGAGTTGAAGATATCCTGAATCTACTAAACTGATGAGTTGAAGATATCCTGAATCTACTAAACTAATGAGTTGAAGATATCCTGAATCTACTAAACTAATGAGTTGAAAATATCCTGAATCTACTAAACTACTGAGTTGAATATATCCTGAATCTACTAAACTAATGAGTTGAAAATATCCTGAATCTACTAAACTAATGAGTTGAAGCTTCCTGAATCTACTAAACTAAAGAGCTGAAGGTATCCTGAATCTATTAAACTAAAGAGCTGAAGATATCCTGAATCTACTAAACTAATGAGTTGAAGATATGAGTTCATGACAGAGTCACAACAGTGAATTGGCCCTTCATGTTGTTTTAGTGACATTAACTCTAATAGAAAACAGGGAGGAGGAGAGGGCTATGTTCTGCTCCATCACAGAGAGAAGCTGGAGGAGGGAATGAGGGAGGAGGAGAGAGGAGGAGAGGGCTGTGTTCTGCTCCATCACAGAGAGAAGATGGAGGAGGCAATGAGGGAGGAGGAGAGAGGAGGAGAGGGCTGTGTTCTGCTCCATCACAGAGAGAAGATGGAGGAGGGAATGAGGGAGGAGGAGAGAGGAGGAGAGGAAGGAGGAGAGGGATGTGTTCTGCTCCATCACAGAGAGAAGATGGAGGAGGGAATGAGGGAGGAGGAGAGAGGAGGAGAGGGAGGAGGAGAGGGCTGTGTTCTGCTCCATCACAGAGAGAAGATGGAGGAGGGAATGAGGGAGGAGGAGACAGGAGGAGAGGGAGGAGGAGAGAGCTGTGTTCTGCTCCATCACAGAGAGAAGATGGAGGAGGGAATGAGGGAGGAGGAGAGAGGAGGAGAGGGAGGAGGGAAGGGCTGTGTTCTGCATCATCACAGAGAGAAGATGTAGGAGGGAATGAGGGAGGAGGAGAGAGGGAGGAGGAGAGAGGGAGGAGGAGGAGGGAGAAAGACAGTGTCTCAGTATTTCAGTCTCTCCCTGTGTCTCTCTATGTGTGTGTCTATCTCTTTCTCTGTCTCTCTCTGTGTCTCTCTCTCTCTCTCTCGGTGTCTCTCTCTCTGTGTCTCTCTCTCTGTGTCTCTCTCTCTCTGTCTCTCTCTCTCTCTCTCTCTCTCTCTCCCCTCTTCATCTCTCCCTCCCCCCCATCCCCCCATCTTTCTCACCCCCCTCTTCCCCTTCCTCTCCCCCCCTCTCTTCCTCCCTCCTCTCTCACTCTGAGATTCATCCAACTAATGTGTGTGTGTTAGGGAGCTGGTCCAGACCAAGGACTGACCAAGGACTGATTTTAATATGATGCTGAGAGTAGATGAAATGAGAGGTTGTGGCTGTCTTCAGCTGCAGGACGGCTCCCACACAGACATGAGTAAGAGGGGGACGTTCGGGAGGTAGAGGGAGGACTAGACAGGACAGGACCAGACAGGACAGGAGCACACAGGACCAGACAGGACAGAAGCAGACAGGACAGGACCAGACAGGACAGGAGCAGACAGGACATGAGCACATAGGAGCAGACAGGACAGGAGCAGACAGGACAGGAGCAGACAGGAGCAGACAGGACCAGACAGGACAGGAGAAGACAGGACCAGACAGGACAGGACCAGACGGGACAGGAGCAGACAGGACAGGAGCAGACAGGACAGGAGCCGACAGGACAGGACCAGACAGGACCAGACAGGAGCAGATAGGACAGGAGAACACAGGACCAGACAGGACAGGACCAGACAGGAGCAGACAGGACAGGAGCAGACAGGACATGAGCACATAGGAGCAGACAGGACAGGAGCAGACAGGACAGGAGCAGACAGGACCAGACAGGACCAGACAGGACAGGAGAAGACAGGACCAGACAGGACAGGACCAGACGGGACAGGGGCAGACAGGACAGGAGCAGACAGGACAGGAGCCGACAGGACAGGACCAGACAGGACCAGACAGGAGCAGATAGGACAGGAGCACACAGGACCAGACAGGACAGGACCAGACAGGAGCAGACAGGACAGGAGCAGACAGGACCAGCCAGGACAGGAGCAGACAGGACAGGAGCTGACAGGACAGGACCAGACAGGACCAGACAGGAGCAGATAGGACAGGAGCACACAGGACCAGACAGGACAGGACCAGACAGGACAGGAGAAGACAGGACAGGACCAGACAGGACAGGAGCAGCCAGGACAGGACCAGACAGGACAGGACCAGACAGGACAGGACCAGACAGGACAGGACCACCTCACATGGCAGTGCAGTAGACAGATCAGACAGACCACTGAGATACTGTACATAAATAACCATACAGGCACACCATTGGGGTACGGCTGGAGGATACAGACGTTGTATTAGCTAACAAATTAATTTTTCCATCAAAGGGTAATTCCAATGGGAATTCTGTCTAGGGGAGTAGTTATGATAATAGTGATTATGAAACATAATTTTCATCAGCAATAAATCATAATCCTATGCAAATGTGTACAGTAGTAATGTTTCCTTTTAACGTTGGATGAATAAGTGTAAATAGCAGGCACTTATCACTCTTAAAATACTAACGTTGAATTCATCAGTCGTGTGTTTACTCCACATGTGATGTGGCGGGTCCCAGAGGACAAGCCCCTCTGGCTTTGGGAAACGGACAGCGATTGGCCAGGCAACATTCTACACACTTCATAGAGAAACTGACAGCGATTGGCCAGGCAACATTCTACACACTTCACAGGGAAACTGACAGCGATTGGCCAGGCAACATTCTACACACTTCATAGGGAAACTGACAGCGATTGGCCCGGCAACATTCTACACACTTCAGGCTACCCTACACATCAGTAATCATGTCAACAACACTTCACTGGCAGACACACTCATAATGGCATGGTGTTGATTGCAGAGTGGAGCAGGAGATGTGAAGTGGAGAGGAGGGAGGACGGAGAAGAGAGGAGAGAGGATAGAGGACTGAGGAAGAGGAGAGAGGATAGAGGATAGAGGACTGAGGAAGAGGAGAGGTTGTGAGAGCAGAGAGAGGACTGAGGAAGAGGAGAGAAGAGAGAGGAAAGAGCAAAGAGAGAGAGAGGAGAGAGGACTGCAGAAGAGGAGAGAGGGGATAGGAAGAGGAGAGAGGAGGGGGAACTGAGGAATAGGAGAGGGGACTGAAGAATAAGAGAGGGGAGAGAGGAGAGAGGAGAGGTGGAAGGAGAAGAGAGACAGACAAGAAGAGGTCAGGAGAGGAAGATGACAAAGGAAGAGATAAGGAGAGCTCACGGATGCATGTTGGCTGAGAGCCGCTCCAGGTGAGGTCAGACAGGCAGAGTCGGGTGGTGGAACCCTGGAGTAGGTGGCCCTGCTGGCACTGGAACTCCACCTTACTGCCCACCTGGTTCAGAGAGACAGACATTACTAAACTCCTTACTGCCCACCTGGTTCAGACAGACAGACAGACAGACAGACGGACGGACGGACGGACGGACGGACGGACGGACGGACGGACGGACAGACAGACAGACAGACAGACAGACAGACAGACAGACAGACAGACAGACAGACAGACAGACAGACAGACAGACAGACAGACAGACAGACAGACAGACAGACAGACAGACAGACAGACAGACAGACAGAGAGAGACACAGAGAGAGACAGAGAGAGAGAGAGAGAGACAGAGACTTTATATATTCATTTTATATATTATCTACATCACTTGCTTTGGCCATGTTAACACATATTTCCCATGCCAATAAAGCCATTGAATTGAATTGAATTGAGAGACAGAGAGAGACACAGAGAGAGAAAGAGAGAGAGAGAGAGTGTGAGTGAGAGACAGCGATAGAGTTGAAGGAAGACAGTTCAGTCTAATTAACCCCAAACGACAGTTTAGTCTCATTAACCTCAAAAGACAGTTAAGTCTAATTAACCTCAAAAGACAGTTAAGTCTAATTAACCTCAAAAGACAGTTAAGTCTAATTAACCTCTAAAGACAGTCTTGTCTGTTTTTAGCAAATTGCATCACTATTGGAAATGTGTGTAAAGCACATTTGTGTGAGAGTGAGAGAGACATACAGAGAGAGAGAGAGAGAGAGAGAGAGAGAGAGACAGAGACAGAGAGAGAGAGACACAGAGACAGAGAGAGAGAGACAGAGAGAGAGAGAGACAGAGAGACAGAGAGAGACAGAGAGAGAGAGAGAGAGAGAGAGAGAGAGACAGAGAGAGAGACAGAGAGAGAGAGAGAGAGAGACAGAGAGACAGAGAGAGAGAGAGACAGAGAGAGAGAGAGACAGAGAGAGAGAGAGACAGAGAGAGAGAGACAGAGAGAGAGAGAGAGAGAGAGAGAGACAGAGAGAGAGAGACAGAGAGAGAGAGAGAGAGAGAGAGAGAGAGAGAGAGAGAGAGACAGAGAGAGAGACAGAGAGAGAGAGAGACAGAGAGACAGAGAGAGAGAGAGACAGAGAGAGAGAGAGACAGAGAGAGAGAGACAGAGAGAGAGAGAGAGAGAGAGAGAGAGACAGACAGAGAGAGAGACAGACAGAGAGACAGACAGACAGAGAGAGAGAGAGAGAGAGAGACTGCCTTGCGCCAATATAACATCATCCAACAGAATACAAGATGATTCCAATCCAGACACATTTAGATCTTCCAGCTGGTGGGTTGGACTGTGGTTTCACATATCATCACATCTCCGTACAGTTTCAGTACAGTCAGTTCACACACGCTCCCAGTCCAACATACGGCACCCTCAGAACCAGACACAACCTTAAACCAGTACTCTATCATCGTTGGTACAGTACAGTCCTAGTCCAACATACGGCACCCTCAGAACCAGACACAACCTTAAACCAGTACTCTATCATCGTTGGTACAGTACAGTCTCAGTCTAACATACTGTATCCTCAGAACCGAACAGTTTTAAACATTAAACCAGTACTCTATCATCGTTGGTACAGTACAGTCTCAGTCCAACATACGGCACCCCCAGAACCAGATACAACCTTAAACCAGTACTCTATCATCGTTGGTACAGTACAGTCTCAGTCCAACATACTGTATCCTCAGAACCAGACACAACCTTAAACCAGTACTCTATCATCGTTGGTCCAGTACAGTCTCAGTCCAACATACTGTATCCTCAGAACCAGACACAACCTTAAACCAGTACTCTATCATCGTTGGTCCAGTACAGTCTCAGTCCAACATACTGCACCCTCAGAACCAGACACAACCTTAAACCAGTACTCTATCATCGTTGCTACAGTACAGTCTCAGTCCAACATACTGTACTGGGGTTCAAAATGGTCACCACTTTCTTTGGTAAAAAGCTGAGGGATTGGGGCCGGAGAAATGTAACCACTCTCAAATTCATAGACAGAGCTAAGGATGCAAGGTTTGGCCGTCTGAGTTTTTAAAATTATAGTTTTAACCATAGGGGATGTACCCATCCCAGATTGCCACTTTAAAGGTATCTAGAAGAGAACAGTCCTTTAAACCGTACCTTGAACCCCAGGCTGATGTTCATGGAGCCGTATTCAGGTGTTCCTGGGTTCTCACAGGTCGTCCTGGATGGTTCTAGAAGGACATAGATCACAATCACCCAGGGTTACTATCATGAGGATGAGTCTGTCATATCTACGGAAGCACACTTTGTAGAGTCTCTTATTAAACATATGGGGGGGCCGATTCAGACCCAATTCAGACCCGATTCAGTCCCGATTCAGACCCGATTCAGACCCGATTCAGACCCGATTCAGACCCGATTCAGTCCCGATTCAGACCCGATTCAGACCCGATAATAATTGCACCACCTTTACGCGCGACAAAACGATCAATAAGGTCTTTTCTAAGTGGAACAGCATCTACGTTCTTTATTTTGATGTTTGGACAAGGGGATTGTAAATATACACTACCGATCAAAAGTTTGGGATCACTTAGAAAAATTTACCTATAGACTGTAGCTGTTACAGTATGATGTTGTTACCTGTAGACTGTAGCTGTTACAGTATGTTGTTACCTATAGACTGTAGCTGTTACAGTATGTTGTTACCTATAGACTGTAGTTGTTACAGTATGATGTTACCTATAGACTGTAGTTGTTACAGTATGATGTTACCTATAGACTGTAGCTGTTACAGTATGTTGTTACCTGTAGACTGTAGTTGTTACAGTATGTTGTTACCTGTAGACTGTAGCTGTTACAGTATGTTGTTACCTGTAGACTGTAGTTGTTACAGTATAATGTTACCTATAGACTGTAGTTGTGACAGTATGTTGTTGTTACCTATAGACTGTAGTTGTTACAGTATGATGTTACCTATAGACTGTAGTTGTTACAGTATGTTGTTACCTGTAGACTGTAGTTGTTACAGTATGATGTTACCTATAGACTGTAGTTGTTACAGTATGTTGTTGTTACCTATAGACTGTAGCTGTTACAGTATGATGTTACCTATAGACTGTAGTTGTTACAGTATGATGTAACCTATAGACTGTAGTTGTTACAGTATGATGTTACCTATAGACTGTAGCAGTATGATGTTACCTATAGACTGTAGCTGTTACAGTATGATGTTGTTACCTGTAGACTGTAGTTGTGACAGTATGATGTTGTTACCTATAGACTGTAGCTGTTACAGTATGATGTTGTTACCTATAGACTGTAGTTGTTACAGTATGATGTTGTTACCTATAGACTGTAGCAGTATGATGTTGTTACCTGTAGACTGTAGTTGTTACAGTATGATGTTACCTATAGACTGTAGTTGTTACAGTATGATGTTGTTACCTGTAGACTGTAGTTGTTACAGTATGATGTAACCTATAGACTGTAGCTGTTACAGTATGATGTAACCTATAGACTGTAGTTGTTACAGTATGATGTTGTTACCTGTAGACTGTAGTTGTGACAGTATGTTGTTGTTACCTATAGACTGTAGTTGTGACAGTATGATGTTGTTACCTACCTATGCATCGTGGCTGAGAGCCGCTCCAGGTGCTGTCGTCCTGACAGATGCGTGTAGTTGACCCCACCAGGACATAGGGGGCGCTACAGCTGAAGGTAACCTCTGACTTGTAGATTAAACTTCGTCCTTCTCTTTTCCCCTTGGCTGGGGTACCAGGGTCTCCACAGAACTTGGCTGGAATGGAGAGGCCCAAAAACATTAGCTTTAAGTTCACTGAATTCATCCTGACTCGTAAATGAAACATATTCCTCACTCATGTTTGTTTTATCCATGTTTATAGTGCATGGGCAGATCATTTGGCATATTATATGGCTGGGAGTGGAGAGACCCAAAACCCTGGCTTTAATTCAGTGGGTTATTCTTAATTTATTCCAGGTCTGTCAAACTCATTCCATGTGAGGGCTGTTGGTTTTGTTATTGCCTTTGAATTGGTTTCCAATGAAGACCTACACAACCAGGTGAGGGGAGTTCCTAACTAATCAATGAAGTTACCGAGACAACCAGGTGTTCCTAACTAATCAATGAAGACAACCAGGTGAGGGGAGTTCCTAACTAATCAATGAAGACAACCAGGTGAAGAGAGTTTCTAACTAATCAATGAAGACAACCAGGTGAGAGGACTTCTTAGCTAATCAATGAAGGCCTAGACAACCAGGTGAGGGGAGTTTCTAACTAGCCAATGAAGACCTAGACAACCAGGTGAGGAGAGTTCCTAACTAATCAATGAAGACAACCAGGTGAGGGGACTTCCTAACTAGCCAATGAAGACAACCAGGTGAGGGGACTTCCTAACTAATCAATGAAGACAACCAGGTGAGGGAACTTCCTAACTAGCCAATGAAGACAACCAGGTGAGGGGAGTTCCTAACTAGCCAATGAAGACCTAGACAACCAGGTGAGGGGACTTCCTAACTAATCATTGAAGGACTAGACAACCAGGTGAGGGGAGTTCCTAACTAGCCAATGAAGGACTAGACAACCAGGTGAGGGGAGTTCCTAACTATCCAATGAAGACCTAGACAACAAGGTGAGGAGAGTTCCTACCTAGCCAATGAAGACCTAGACAACCAGGTGAGGGGAGTTCCTAACTAGCCAATGAAGACCTAGACAACAAGGTCAGGGGAGTTCCTAACTAGCCAATGAAGACCTAGACAACCAGGTGAGGGGAGTTCCTAACTAGCCAATGAAGACCTAGACAACCAGGTGAGGGGACTTCCTAACTAGCCAATGAAGACCTAGACAACCAGGTGAGGGGACTTCCTAACTAATCAATGAAGGACTAGACAACCAGGTGAGGGGAGTTCATAACTAGCCAATGAAGGACTAGACAACCAGGTGAGGGGAGTTCCTAACTAATCAATGAAGACCTAGACAACCAGGTGAGGGGAGTTCCTAACTAGCCAATGAAGACCTAGACAACCAGGTGAGGGGACTTCCTAACTAGTCAATGAAGACCTAGACAACCAGGTGAGGGGACTTCCTAACTAGCCAATGAAGACCTAGACAACCAGGTGAGGGGACTTCCTAACTAATCAATGAAGGACTAGACAACCAGGTGAGGGGAGTTCATAACTAGCCAATGAAGGACTAGACAACCAGGTGAGGGGAGTTCCTAACTAATCAATGAAGACCTAGACAACCAGGTGAGGGGAGTTCCTAACTAGCCAATGAAGACCTAGACAACCAGGTGAGGGGACTTCCTAACTAGTCAATGAAGACCTAGACAACCAGGTGAGGGGAGTTCCTAACTAGCCAATGAAGACCTAGACAACCAGGTGAGGGGAGTTCCTAACTAATCAATGAAGACCTAGACAACCAGGTGAGGGGACTTCCTAACTAGCCAATGAAGACAACCAGGTGAGGGGAGTTCCTAACTAGCCAATGAAGACCTAGACAACCAGGTGAGGGGACTTCCTAACTAGCCAATGAAGACAACCAGGTGAGGGGAGTTCCTAACTAGCCAATGAAGACCTAGACAACCAGGTGAGGGGACTTCCTAACTAGCCAATGAAGACCTAGACAACCAGGTGAGGGGACTTCCTAACTAGCCAATGAAGACCTAGACAACCAGGTGAGGGGACTTCCTAACTAGCCAATGAAGACCTAGACAACCAGGTGAGGGGACTTCCTAACTAGCCAATGAAGACCTAGACAACCAGGTGAGGGGACTTCCTAACTAGCCAATGAAGACCTAGACAACCAGGTGAGGGGACTTCCTAACTAGCCAATGAAGACAACCAGGTGAGGGGAGTTCCTAACTAGCCAATGAAGACAACCAGGTGAGGGGACTTCCTAACTAGCCAATGAAGACCTAGACAACCAGGTGAGGGGACTTCCTAACTAGCCAATGAAGACCTAGACAACCAGGTGAGGGGACTTCCTAACTAGCCAATGAAGACAACCAGGTGAGGGGAGTTCCTAACTAGCCAATGAAGACAACCAGGTGAGGGGAGTTCCTAACTAGCCAATGAAGACCTAGACAACCAGGTGAGGGGACTTCCTAACTAGCCAATGAAGACAACCAGGTGAAGAGAGTTCAAGTACAAGGGAGGAGTGAAAACGCACAGACACATTCGTTCCTCCATGGAATGAGTTTGATTAATGATTAATTACCTGTGATTAATTATTCATTAGGGAAAGGGAAAGGGGGATACCTAGTCAGTTGCACATGTGTCTTCCGTATTTAACCCTCAATCAGAGAGGGGTTCAAGCAGCGAAGCCGTGAGAAACTATTGGATTGGTTTGCCTTCATTATTATGAATCCCCGTTAACTGACACCTTAATGAGCCCTATTCTTCCTGGGGTTCTTCTGGGGCATCACAGTTTCAAACATATTCCACATAACTAAAACATATTCCACATAACAGAAACATATTCCACGTAACTAAAACATATTCCACATAACGAAAACATATTCCACATACCTAAAACATATTCCACATACCTAAAACATATTCCACATAACAGAAACATATTCCACGTAACTAAAACATATTCCACATACCTAAAACATATTCCACATACCTAAAACATATTCCACATACCTAAAACATATTCCACATAACTAAAACATATTCCACGTAACTAAAACATATTCCACATAACGAAAGCATATTCCACATATCAGAAACATTTTCCACATAACAGAAACAATCATCAAATCAAATTGTATTAGTCACATGCGCCGAATACGAGAGTTGTAGACCAGTGAAATGCTTACTTACAAGCCCTTTAAACCAACAATGCAGTTTAAATACAAATGAGAATAAGAAATAAAAGTAACAAGTAGTTAAACAGCAGCAGTAAAATAACAATAGAGAGATTATATACTGGGGGGTACCGGTATATAGTCAATGTGCGGGGGCACCGGTTAGTCGAGGTAAATGCGCCACCTCTGGGTGAGCGTTTTCCTGTTTGCTTATGGCGGAATACAGATCATTGAGTGTGGTCTTAGTGCCGGCATCGGTCTGTGGTGTTATGTAAGACAGCTACGAAAAATACAGATGAAACCTCTCTAGGTAGATAGTGTGTTCTATTATTTGACACTGCTGGTCATTTATGACCATTTGAACATCTTGGTCATGTTCTGTTATAATCTCCACCCGGCACAGCCAGAAGAGGACTGGCCACCCCTCATAGCCTGGTTCCTCTCTAGGTTTATAATCTCCACCCGGCACAGCCAGAAGAGGACTGGCCACCCCTCATAGCCTGGTTCCTCTCTAGGTTTATAATCTCCACCCGGCACAGCCAGAAGAGGACTGACCACCCCTCATAGCCTGGTTCCTCTCTAGGTTTCTTCCTAGGTTCTGGCCTTTCTAAGGAGTTTTTCCTAGCCACCGTGCTTCTACACCTGCATTGCTTGCTGTTTGGGGTTTTAGGCTGGGTTTCTGTACAGCACTTTGTGACATCAGCTGATGCAAGAAGGGCTTTATAAATACATTTGATTGATTGATTCTACAGCTTATCATGAGATACTCTACCTCAGGTGAGTAAAACCTTAGACACTTCCTTAGATATCGTGCACCAGCTGTTGTTTACATATATGCATAGTCCACCACCCCTTGTCTTCCCAGATGCTGCTGTTCTATCCTGCCGATACAGTGTATAACCAGCCATCTGTATGTTGATATTGTCGTCGTTCAGCCACGACTCCGTGAAGAAATAGATATTACAATTTTTAATGCCCTGTTGGTAGTTTAATCTTCCTACGTAGGTCCACGATTTTATGTTCTAATGATTGCACGTTAACTAGAAGAACGGAAGGCAGGGCTGGTATATTCGATCGCCTACGAATTCTCAGAAGGCAGCCCGACATCCGTCCTCTTTTTCTCCGTCATCACTTCACGCAAATTATGGGGATTTGGGCCTGTTCCAGGGAAAGCAGTATGTTCTTCACGCTGGGCTCGTCAAACTTGTTAAAGGAAAAAAAAGGATTCTGCCAGTTCGTGATGAGTGATCGCTGTTCTGATGTCCAGAAGTTATTTTTCGGTCTTAAGAGACAATAGCAGCAACATTATGTACAAAATAAGTTACAAAAATAACTTACAGCCAACGCAAAAAAACGAAGATAAAAACACAATCGGTTAGGAGCATGTAAAACGTCAGCCATCTTCTCTGTGCCGTCATAACTACAACATTATTCAGTCATGTTCATTTTTATAAATGTTTCATTTTGGATGGGCCGATTATATGGTATATTAAATGGTGGGAGTGGAGAGACACAAACATTGGATTTAGTTAACTTGTTTATGATTTATTATGTATTCTTGATGTGGATCCCCATTAAGTGAAGCCTTAGCAACCACCACTGTGTTCTTCTTTGTATTCTGGATGTGGATCCCCATTAAGTGAAGCCTTAGCAACCCCCATTGTGTTCTTCTTTGTATTCTGGATGTGGATCCCCATTAAGTGAAGCCTTAGCAACCCCCATTGTGTTCTTCTTTGTATTCTGGATGTGGATCCCCATTAAGTGAAGCCTTAGCAACCCCCATTGTGTTATTCTTTGTATTCTTGATGTGGATCCCCATTAAGTGAAACCTTAGCAACCCCCATTGTGTTATTCTTTGTATTCTGGATGTGGATCCCTATTAAGTGAAGCCTTAGCAACCCCCATTGTGTTCTTCTTTATATTCTGGATGTGGATCCCCATTAAGTGAAGCCTTAGCAACCACCACTGTGCTGTTGTTTGGCACATAACTAAAACATTCTGTTTTTTTTTATCAATCTTTTATCCATGGGTAGATTATATGGTATCATGTGGTATGTCACTTTAGTTTGGATTCTTTTCAAGTGACTTAATCAGGTATTTTATTTGATTGGGACACCAGCCACCAGTGAATAAATACAGTAAGAAGATTATTTGAATAGAGACTCCAGTGTCCGCGGGGTGAAGAGGGTGGGGAGAGCCACCCCGGGGTTACATCTTAATAATTACCCTAGTCAAAAAAATGTATTTGATGACATGGCCTTGAGGGTTAACAACACAACTGAAGCCATCCGTGCCAGACAGGACAAAAACTCAGAGCTCTACCTCTCTGTATGCTTTCCAAATGGCACCCTACGCCCTACATACTGTAGTGCACTACTGCTGACTAGAGCTCAGTCAAATGTAGTGCACTACGGCTGACTAGAGCCCAGTCAAAAGTAGTGCACTACGGTTGACTAGAGCCCAGTCAAAAGTAGTGCACTACGGCTGACTAGAGCCCAGTCGAAAGTAGTGCACTAATAAAGGGAATAGGGTGCTATTTG
This sequence comes from Oncorhynchus kisutch, assembly GCF_002021735.2. Lineage (NCBI taxonomy): Eukaryota > Metazoa > Chordata > Actinopteri > Salmoniformes > Salmonidae > Oncorhynchus > Oncorhynchus kisutch. The sequence goes on from NW_022261979.1 coordinate 11,290,070, forward strand.
CCACCCCTGTCAGTAGCGCTCCTCCACTACTCCACTGTCTGCCTAATGAAATGGATTAGGACCAACAGAAGCTGAAGCAGAGGAATCATCCATTCTCCCTCTCCACCAGGCTGAAGCAGAGGAATCATCCTTTCTCCCTCTCCACCAGGCTGAAGCAGAGGAATCATCCATTCTCCCTCTCCACCAGGCTGAAGCAGAGGAATCATCCATTCTCCCTCTCCACCAGGCTGAAGCAGAGGAATCATCCATTCTCCCTCTCCACCAGGCTGAAGCAGAGGAATCATCCATTCTCCCTCTCTACCAGGCTGAAGCAGAGGAATCATCCATTCTCCCTCTCCACCAGGCTGAAGCAGAGGAATCATCCATTCTCCCTCTCCACCAGGCTGAAGCAGAGGAATCATCCATTCTCCCTCTCCATCAGGCTGAAGCAGAGGAATCATCCATTCTCCCTCTCTACCAGGCTGAAGCAGAGGAATCATCCATTCTCCCTCTCCACCAGGCTGAAGCAGAGGAATCAGCCATTCTCCCTCTCCACCAGGCTGAAGCAGAGGAATCATCCATTCTCCCTCTCTACCAGGCTGAAGCAGAGGAATCATCCATTCTCCCTCTCCACCAGGCTGAAGCAGAGGAATCATCCATTCTCCCTCTCCACCAGGCTGAAGCAGAGGAATCATCCATTCTCCCTCTCTACCAGGCTGAAGCAGAGGAAACATCCATTCTCCCTCTCTACCAGGCTGAAGCAGAGGAATCATCCATTCTCCCTCTCCACCAGGCTGAAGCAGAGGAATCATCCATTCTCCCTCTCCACCAGGCTGAAGCAGAGGAATCATCCATTCTCCCTCTCCACCAGGCTGAAGCAGAGGAATCATCCATTCTCCCTCTCCACCAGGCTGAAGCAGAGGAATCATCCATTCTCCATCTCCACCAGGCTGAAGCAGAGGAATCATCCATTCTCCCTCTCCACCAGGCTGAAGCAGAGGAATCAGCCATTCTCCCTCTCACCCAGGCTGAAGCAGAGGATTCATCCATTCTCCCTCTCCACCAGGCTGAAGCAGAGGAATCATCCATTCTCCCTCTCCACCAGGCTGAAGCAGAGGAATCAGCCATTCTCCCTCTCTACCAGGCTGAAGCA
>NW_022261979.1:11296201-11303701 GCF_002021735.2 Oncorhynchus kisutch
ACTGTACTGTACTGCTGTGGTGTTAATCTCTATATTCAGCAGTGTAAAGACCCAGCTCTGTATTGGCTCTGTACTGTACTGCTGTGGTGTTAATCTCTATATTCAGCAGTGTAAAGACCCAGCTCTGTATTGGCTCTGTACTGTACTGCTGTGGTGTTAATCTCTATATTCAGCAGTGTAAAGACCCAGCTCTGTATTGGCTCTGTACTGTACTGCTGTGGTGTTAATCTCTATATTCAGCAGTGTAAAGACCCAGCTCTGTATTGGCTCTGTACTGTACTGCTGTGGTGTTAATCTCTATATTCAGCAGTGTAAAGACCCAGCTCTGTATTGGCTCTGTACTGTACTGTACTGCTGTGGTGTTAATCTCTATATTCAGCAGTGTAAAGACCCAGCTCTGTATTGGCTCTGTACTGTACTGCTGTGGTGTTAATCTCTATATTCAGCAGTGTAAAGACCCAGCTCTGTATTGGCTCTGTACTGTACTGCTGTGGTGTTAATCTCTATATTCAGCAGTGTAAAGACCCAGCTCTGTATTGGCTCTGTACTGTACTGCTGTGGTGTTAATCTCTATATTCAGCAGTGTAAAGACCCAGCTCTGTATTGGCTCTGTACTGTACTGCTGTGGTGTTAATCTCTATATTCAGCAGTGTAAAGACCCAGCTCTGTATTGGCTCTGTACTGTACTGCTGTGGTGTTAATCTCTATATTCAGCAGTGTAAAGACCCAGCTCTGTATTGGCTCTGTACTGTACTGCTGTGGTGTTAATCTCTATATTCAGCAGTGTAAAGACCCAGCTCTGTATTGGCTCTGTACTGTACTGTACTGCTGTGGTGTTAATCTCTATATTCAGCAGTGTAAAGACCCAGCTCTGTATTGGCTCTGTACTGTACTGCTGTGGTGTTAATCTCTATATTCAGCAGTGTAAAGACCCAGCTCTGTATTGGCTCTGTACTGTACTGCTGTGGTGTTAATCTCTATATTCAGCAGTGTAAAGACCCAGCTCTGTATTGGCTCTGTACTGTACTGCTGTGGTGTTAATCTCTATATTCAGCAGTGTAAAGACCCAGCTCTGTATTGGCTCTGTACTGTACTGCTGTGGTGTTAATCTCTATATTCAGCAGTGTAAAGACCCAGCTCTGTACTTGACTTAGTAGAACCAATCTACGGGGGATAATAGAGAAAGCATTCACTGCACACTATGCATATATTATCACTTTTCAGGATTTACATGGTCAGCACTTTGTCCCGTTGTTAATCATCTCAAATCTCTCAGCTGTGCTGTTGTAGCAAGCCTCTTATTCATCACAATATAGAAGACAACATGCTGTTTTTATACAGTACAATATGCAATCTACCTCTTTGTACATCTCAGAAACACTATATCATGGCAATCTATGTGTTTGGACAGAGTTGAACATCTCAGAAACACTATACCATGGCAATCTATGTGTTTGGACAGAGTTGAACATCTCAGAAACACTATACCATGGCAATCTATGTGTTTGGACAGAGTTGAACATCTCAGGAACAATATGACATGGCAGTTGCCACCGAACTATCACATCCACTCAACCAGGAGTACCAGCTCCTACCATCAGGCCGCCGATACAGAGTCCATCTTCACAAAACCGGCAGAGCCCAGAAATCATTCATTCCCACCAGAATAATTTACGATCTGAATTAGGAACTGTATCCATGTGTTGTCTGCTACAGTTTGTGATTGGTGTGTATTTATGTTGGTGATGCTGTTGTCTGCTATAGTTGGTGATGCTGTTGTCTGCTATAGTTTGTGATTGGTGTGTATATATGCACCTGTTGGTGATGCGGTTGTCTGCTATAGTTGGTGATGCTGTTGTCTGCTATAGTTGGTGATGCTGTTGTCTGCTATAGTTGGTGATGCTGTTGTCTGCTATAGTTGGTGATGCTGTTGTCTGCTATAGTTTGTGATTGGTGTGTATATATGCACCTGTTGGTGATGCTGTTGTCTGCTATAGTTGGTGATGCTGTTGTCTGCTATAGTTGGTGATGCTGTTGTCTGCTATAGTTGGTGATGCTGTTGTCTGCTATAGTTGGTGATGCTGTTGTCTGCTATAGTTTGTGATGCTGTTGTCTGCTATAGTTTGTGATTGGTGTGTATATATGCACCTGTTGGTGATGCTGTTGTCTGCTATAGTTGGTGATGCTGTTGTCTGCTATAGTTTGTGATGCTGTTGTCTGCTATAGTTTGTGATTGGTGTGTATATATGCACCTGTTGGTGATGCTGTTGTCTGCTATAGTTGGTGATTGGTGTGTATTTATGTTGGTGATGCTGTTGTCTGCTATAGTTGGTGATTGGTGTGTATTTATGTTGGTGATGCTGTTGTCTGCTATAGTTGGTGATGCTGTTGTCTGCTATAGTTTGTGATTGGTGTGAATTTATGCACCTGTTGGCGATGCTGTTGTTGGTTAAGATACAAGAAAGGGACACAAAATGAATTATTATTATTAAGTATTAAATTAATTATCATTACATATTATTATATTAATTATTATATTAATTATTATTATAAATTATCTGTTAATTGTTTATTAATTGTTATATTAATTATTATTATTAATTATTAATTACTATTATTAATTATACATTAATTATTTTTATAATTAAAAAGAGGTATAATCTACCTCTTTGTAGAGTTGGAAACCTGTATCTCCTAACCTCTTTGTAGAGTTGAAACCTGTACCTCTATAAACCACTTTGTACAGAGTTGGAAACCTGTATCTCCTAACCTCTTTGTAGAGTTGCAAACCTGTATCTCCTAACCTCTTTGTAGAGTTGGAAACCTGTATCTCCTAACCTCTTTGTAGAGTTGGAAACCTGTATCTCCTAACCTCTTTGTAGAGTTGAAACCTGTATCTCCTAACCTCTTTGTAGAGTTGGAAACCTGTATCTCCTAACCTCTTTGTAGAGTTGAAACCTGTATCTCCTAACCTCTTTGTAGAGTTGCAAACCTGTATCTCCTAACCTCTTTGTAGAGTTGGAAACCTGTATCTCCTAACCTCTTTGTAGAGTTGCAAACCTGTATCTCCTAACCTCTTTGTAGAGTTGGAAACCTGTATCTCCTAACCTCTTTGTAGAGTTGAAACCTGTATCTCCTAACCTCTTTGTACAGAGTTGGAAACCTGTATCTCCTAACCTCTTTGTAGAGTTGGAAACCTGTATCTCCTAACCTCTTTGTAGAGTTGAAACCCGTATCTTTAAAACATGAAGGTGTTTGTTGTGTTGACTCACGCAGACACTGAGGCAGATCTCCTCTCCAGGAGCCCAGGCCCACACAGGTGAGGATAGCCGGGAAGGAGAGCTCGTACCCGGGCAGGCAGCTGTAGCTCACGCTGGTACCCCACTCAAACACGGAGCCCTCCACGAGCCCGTTGTGGATGGGAGGAGGCGGAGGGCAGGTCACCACTGAGGAGAGAGAGGATGGAAAGATGCATTTGGCAACTCTTGATAGGACAATAGAAAAGTTTGTTTTGAAAAATGTAATATATTATTGGTAAAACCAACGCATTTCAGAGAATGCGTTAATCATAGTTTTTTTTTAGGGGTAAATCAATCATTGAGGAGACAGGTAGACAGTTGGGTGGGCAGACGGGGCGGAAGGAACGAGAGACAGGGAAAGTTAAGGCCTGGATACACAACGCAATTAGAGAAGACTGCCAGTTTCAGAGGAAAACAATAATCAACACGTCTGTCACCTTTTATGATGCTAGTTCAGTGGTCCTTGTATCTAACTATAGGACACAGCAGATCTCTGTAGATTATAGTGTGACCCCTATAGAATGATGCTAGTTCAGTGGTCCTTGTATCTAACTATAGGACACAGCAGATCTCTGTAGATTATAGTGTGACCCCTATAGAATGATGTTAGTTCAGTGGTCCTTGTATCTAACTATAGGACACAGCAGATCTCTGTAGATTATAGTGTGACCCCTATAGAATGATGCTAGTTCAGTGGTCCTTGTATCTAACTATAGGACACAGCAGATCTCTGTAGATTATAGTGTGACCCCTATAGAATGATGTTAGTTCAGTGGTCCTTGTATCTAACTATAGGACACAGCAGATCTCTGTAGATTATAGTGTGACCCCTATAGAATGATGTTAGTTCAGCGGTCCTTGTATCTAACTATAGGACACAGCAGATCTCTGTAGATTATAGTGTGACCCCTATAGAATGATGTTAGTTCAGTGGTCCTTGTATCTAACTATAGGACACAGCAGATCTCTGTAGATTATAGTGTGACCCTATAGAATGATGTTAGTTCAGTGGTCCTTGTGTCTAACAGCAGATCTCGGTAGATTATAGTTTCTACCCTATAGAATGATGTTAGTTCAGCGGTCCTTGTATCTAACTATAGGACACAGCAGATCTCTGTAGATTATAGTGTGACCCCTATAGAATGATGCTAGTTCAGCGGTCCTTGTATCTAACTATAGGACACAGCAGATCTCTGTAGATTATAGTGTGACCCCTATAGAATGATGTTAGTTCAGTGGTCCTTGTGTCTAACAGCAGATCTCGGTAGATTATATTGTGTGTGTGAAATCATTTATCTGACTAGGAATTACTGTTGTGAGAGAATGGCTAAATCCCAAACGGCACCCTATTCTCTAAAGAGTGCACTACTTTAGACCAGAGCCCTATGGCACCCTATTCTCTATATAGTGCACTACTTTAGACCAGAGCCCTATGGCACCCTATTCCCATATAGTGCACTAATTTAGACCAGAACCCTATGGCACCCTATTCCCCATATAGTGCACTACTATAGACCAGAGCCCTATGGCACCCTATTCCCTATATATAGTGCACTACTTTAGACCAGAACCCTATGGCACCCTATTCCCTATATATAGTTCACTACTTTAAACCAGAGCCCTATGGCACCCTATTCCATATATATAGTTCACTACTTTAGACCAGAGCCCTATGGCACCCTATTCCATATATAGTGCACTACTTTAGACCAGAGCCCTATGGCACCCTATTCCCTATATAGTGCACTAATTTAGACCAGAGCCCTATGCCACCCTATTCCCTATATAGTGCACTAATTTAGACCAGAGCCCTATGGCACCCTATTCCCTATATATAGTTCACTACTTTAGACCAGAGCCCTATGGCACCCTATTCCCTATATATAGTGCACTACTTTAGACCAGAGCCCTATGGGGAAGAAGAAAGCATTGCAGACGTCTATATAGGTCTGTTAGTACAGGACTAGTAATACAGGACTAGTAAAGGTCTGTTAATACAGGACTAGTAATACAGGACTAGTAAAGGTCTGTTAGTATAGGACTAGTAAAGGTCTGTTAGTACAGGACTAGTAATACAGGACTAGTAAAGGTCTGTTAATACAGGACTAGTAATACAGGACTAGTAAAGGTCTGTTAGTATAGGACTAGTAAAGGTCTGTTAATACAGGACTAGTAAAGGTCTGTTAGTACAGGACTAGTAATACAGGACTAGTAAAGGTCTGTTAGTATAGGACTAGTAAAGCAGGACTAGTAAAGGTCTGTTAGTACAGGACTAGTAAAGGTCTGTTAATACAGGACTAGTAATACAGGACTAGTAAAGGTCTGTTAGTACAGGACTAGTAAAGGTCTGTTAATACAGGACTAGTAAAGGTCTGTTAGTACAGGGCTAGTAAAGGTCTGTTAATACAGGACTAGTAAAGGTCTGTTAGTACAGGACTAGTAAAGGTCTGTTAATACAGGACTAGTAATACAGGACTAGTAAAGGTCTGTTAGTACAGGACTAGTAAAGCTCTGTTAGTACAGGACTAGTAAAGGTCTGTTAGTACAGGACTAGTAAAGCTCTGTTAGTACAGGACTAGTAAAGGTCTGTTAATACAGGACTAGTAATACAGGACTAGTAAAGGTCTGTTAATACAGGACTAGTAAAGGTCTGTTAGTACAGGACTAGTAAAGCTCTGTTAGTACAGGACTAGTAAAGGTCTGTTAGTACAGGACTAGTAAAGCTCTGTTAGTACAGGACTAGTAAAGGTCTGTTAATACAGGACTAGTAAAGGTCTGTTAGTACAGGACTAGTAAAGGTCTGTTAGTACAGGACTAGTAATACAGGACTAGTAAAGGTCTGTTAATACAGGACTAGTAAAGGTCTGTTAATACAGGACTAGTAAAGGTCTGTTAGTACAGGACTAGTAAAGGTCTGTTAATACAGGACTAGTAAAGCTCTGTTAGTACAGGACTAGTAAAGGTCTGTTAGTACAGGACTAGTAAAGGTCTGTTAATACAGGACTAGTAAAGGTCTGTTAGTACAGGACTAGTAAAGCTCTGTTAGTACAGGACTAGTAAAGGTCTGTTAGTACAGGACTAGTAATACAGGACTAGTAAAGGTCTGTTAGTACAGGACTAGTAAAGGTCTGTTAATACAGGACTAGTAAAGGTCTGTTAGTACAGGACTAGTAATACAGGACTAGTAAAGGACTGTTAATACAGGACTAGTAAAGGTCTGTTAGTACAGGACTAGTAAAGGACTGTTAATACAGGACTAGTAAAGGTCTGTTAGTACAGGACTAGTAAAGGTCTGTTAGTACAGGACTAGTAATACAGGACTAGTAAAGGACTGTTAATACAGGACTAGTAAAGGTCTGTTAGTACAGGACTAGTAAAGGTCTGTTAATACAGGACTAGTAAAGGTCTGTTAGTACAGGACTAGCACTACTTTTGTAATTGTTTGGGTTATACATTTTTCATGCGGTGCTGAAGCCCCCTCAGCATCCCTAGTTCCCACGGCGATGCATGAGGAGGCATGACCTTCATGAAACACTGAACAATAAACTAACTAAACCCTGTACTGAACGGTTGGTTAGGTTCTTTGTTCCTTATAATAAATCCCTAAGATTTCTTTATGCATCTAGCGTGTAGCTCCTGAATACAGAATCTTTTGGGGGGGGGGGGGGGGGGGGGCTGTCAATAATTTGGACCCCTAAATTTATGAGAGAGAAAAAATAAAGTATTATTTTATTTGACAAAATATCTTTCTCTGAACAATTATATTAGTATAAAATAATATAATTCCATAATAATAATTAAACCGTAGCATTCACATATTGCTCTGTATTGGAGTGATTTATTTCATAGTCTTAAACAAAAGTGTCAATAGATTTCAGACCCCCGTAACTCTACACGACGTCGCTGCTCAGAAAACTTCATTTATAAAAAAAAAGAAAATCAATAACGGTTTTATGTCCGTTAGACCGGTAATGAGTAAATAAACAGGCCAACAACAGGCCAACAACAGTCAGACAACAGTCCAACAACAGGCCAACAACAGTCCAACAACAGGCCAACAACAGTCCAACAACAGTCCGACAACAGTCCGACAACAGTCAGACAACAGTCAGACAACAGTCAGACAACAGGCCAACACAGGCCAACAACAGGCCGACAACAGTCCGACAACAGTCAGACAACAGGCCAACAACAGTCCAAC
>NW_022261979.1:11308701-11366201 GCF_002021735.2 Oncorhynchus kisutch
TACACCTTTTTTCACCTCGTCTTCTTCTTCTACCCTTTTTCACCTCTTCTTCTTCTATCCTTTTTTTCACTTCTTCTTCTACCCTTTTTTTCACCTCTTCTTCTTCTACCCTTTTTTTCACCTCTTCTTCTTCTTCTACCTTTTTTCACCTCTTCTTCTTCTACCCTTTTCTTCACTTCTTCTTCTACCCTTTTCTTCACTTCTTCTTCTACCCTTTTCTTCACTTCTTCTTCTACCCTTTTTTTCACCTCTTCTTCTTCTACCCTTTTTTCACCTCTTCTTCTTCTTCTACCCTTTTTTCACCTCTTCTTCTTCTACCCTTTTATTCACCTCTTCTTCTTCTATCCATTTTTTTTTTGCTCCTGAGCGGCCAGATAAATACAAATCTGTCATGAATAAACTGTATTCCACCATTAAGATGTTGTGGCTGCTTGCCTCTGATTGGCATCGAGGGAGATGGTCTCTGTGAAGCAATCTGCATACAGAACAGACCTGGGATGAAATACAATCTGAAAATGATTTCAGATACTGCATCTGTGCTTGACTGAGCTTGTCTAACGCAATAGAACCGAAATAAAAGGGCAAACCTCGCCACTCTTGGCCCTCCAGGCAAATGCTCAAAAGTATTTCAACGATTTCGAATACTATTTGAACCCAGGTGTGACACGCAGCACATGATGTCAGAATGTGATGCTGAACGATGCTTAAATAACAGCCCTGTTTCCAGTTTAACTTTAGTAGTTGTCCCATTAATACAGAGTACCAGATTAATAATCACATCTTTCCAGGTCTCTTTGATTTGTATTAATTTACCCAGAATTCCTATAAATGGTAAGAAGTGCAGATGGGAGGGAGGGAACAGCACTATAGCAGCGCCTCTATAGAAGCCTCTCTGGCTCTCTGACTAAGTCAGGCACACAGGCCACTGGTAGAATTAGAATGATTAACAAGGATTCTCATTCTATTTCTACGCTGGTAACTATAGGAACAGAACAGTGGAATAGTTCAAATATTACATCTACTCTATATGTAGAATATCTATTCTATTCTTGATGTAGAATATCTATTCTATTCTTGATGTAGAATATCTATTCTATTCTTGATGTAGAATATCTATTCTATTCTTGATGTAGAATATCTATTCTATTCTTGATGTAGAATATCTATTCTATTATTGATGTAGAATATCTATTCTATTCTTGATGTAGAATATCTATTCTATTATTGATGTAGAATATCTATTCTATTCTTGATGTAGAATATCTATTCTATTCTTGATGTAGAATATCTATTCTATTCTTGATGTAGAATATCTATTCTATTCTTGATGTAAAATATCTATTCTATTCTTGATGTAGAATATCTATTCTATTATTGATGTAGAATATCTATTCTATTCTTGATGTAAAATATCTATTCTATTCTTGATGTAGAATATCTATTCTATTCTTGATGTAGAATATCTATTCTATTCTTGATGTAAAATATCTATTCTATTCTTGATGTAGAATATCTATTCTATTCTTGATGTAGAATATCTATTCTATTCTTGATGTAAAATATCTATTCTATTCTTGATGGAACAGGACTAATCGCAGTATAACAACAGCCCCTCTGGCTTTACACTGACTACTACACACAGGTCAGAGGTTACTGGTAGAATCGCTCTCACTGACTACTACACACAGGTCAGAGGTTAATGGTAGAATCGCTCTCACTGACTACTAAACACAGGTCAGAGGTTAATGGTAGAATCGCTCTCACTGACTACTACACACAGGTCAGAGGTTAATGGTAGAATCACTCTCACTGACTACTACACACAGGTCAGAGGTTAATGGTAGAATCGCTCTCACTGACTACTAAACACAGGTCAGAGGTTAATGGTAGAATCGCTCTCACTGACTACTACACACAGGTCAGAGGTTAATGGTAGAATCACTCTCACTGACTACTACACACAGGTCAGAGGTTAATGGTAGAATCACTCTCACTGACTACTACACACAGGTCAGAGGTTAATGGTAGAATCACTCTCACTGACTACTAAACACAGGTCAGAGGTTAATGGTAGAATCACTCTCACTGACTACTACACACAGGTCAGAGGTTACTGGTAGAAGTGTTACTGACAGCAGCAGTCTCACTCAGGCTTCCATCAGGTTCCCTGTCTACAGACAAGAGAGGTGGAGCTCTGGGGCGTGACTCCACCCTGTCAGGTTGACTGCAACACTGTCAGTCTGCAGCTAGCAGAGAGATGAGTAACCCTGGTCCCAGCCGACACACAGTCTGTATGGTATGGAGAGGTGGAGCTCTAGGGCGTGACTCCACCCTGTCAGGTTGACTGCAACACTGTCAGTCTGCTGACAAGACTGTCTGTCTGAGGTATGAGAGATTGGACCCTCCTCACTCCTCACCACCAGGCTGTTTGCTGGCTGACAAGACTGTCTGTCTGAGGTATGAGAGATTGGACCCTCCTCACTCCTCACCACCAGGCTGTTTACTGGCTGACAAGACTGTCTGTCTGAACTGAACAAGGCAAAGCTGGGATAGATGAGGGATGGACTGGCTGTCTGAGTCATGCTAGGTACAGCTGGGATAGATGAGGGATGGACTGGCTGTCTGAGTCATGCTAGGTACAGCTGGGATAGATGAGGGATGGACTGGCTGTCTGAGTCATGCTAGGTACAGCTGGGATAGATGAGGGATGGACTGGCTGTCTGAGTCATGCTAGGTACAGCTGGGATAGATGAGGGATGGACTGGCTGTCTGAGTCATGCTAGGTACAGCTGGGATAGATGAGGGATGGACTGGCTGTCTGAGTCATGCTAGGTACAGCTGGGATAGATGAGGGATGGACTGGCTGTCTGAGTCATGCTAGGTACAGCTGGGATAGATGAGGGATGGACTGGCTGTCTGAGTCATGCTAGGTACAGCTGGGATAGATGAGGGATGGACTGGCTGTCTGACTCATGCTAGGTACAGCTGGGATAGGTGAGGGATGGACTGGCTGTCTGAGTCATGCTAGGTACAGCTGGGATAGATGAGGGATGGACTGGCTGTCTGAGTCATACTAGGTACAGCTGGGATAGGTGAGGGATGGACTGGCTGTCTGTTGAGTCATGCTAGGTACAGCTGGGATAGATGAGGGATGGACTGGCTGTCTGAGTCATGCTAGGTACAGCTGGGATAGGTGAGGGATGGACTGGCTGTCTGAGTCATGCTAGGTACAGCTGGGATAGATGAGGGATGGACTGGCTGTCTGAGTCATGCTAGGTACAGCTGGGATAGATGAGGGATGGACTGGCTGTCTGAGTCATGCTAGGTACAGCTGGGATAGATGAGGGATGGACTGGCTGTCTGAGTCATGCTAGGTACAGCTGGGATAGATGAGGGATGGACTGGCTGTCTGAGTCATGCTAGGTACAGCTGGGATAGATGAGGGATGGACTGGCTGTCTGAGTCATGCTAGGTACAGCTGGGATAGATGAGGGATGGACTGGCTGTCTGAGTCATGCTAGGTACAGCTGGGATAGGTGAGGGATGGACTGGCTGTCTGAGTCATGCTAGGTACAGCTGGGATAGATGAGGGATGGACTGGCTGTCTGAGTCATGCTAGGTACAGCTGGGATAGATGATGGATGGACTGGCTGTCTGAGTCATGCTAGGTACTGCTGGGATAGATGAGGGATGGACTGGCTGTCTGAGTCATGCTAGGTACAGCTGGGATAGATGAGGGATGGACTGGCTGTCTGTTGAGTCATGCTAGGTACAGCTGGGATAGATGAGGAATGGACTGGCTGTCTGAGTCATGCTAGGTACAGCTGGGATAGATGAGGGATGGACTGGCTGTCTGAGTCATGCTAGGTACTGCTGGGATAGATGAGGGATGGACTGGCTGTCTGAGTCATGCTAGGTACAGCTGGGATAGATGAGGGATGGACTGGCTGTCTGAGTCATGCTAGGTACAGCTGGAATAGATGAGGGATAGACTGGCTGTCTGAGTTGAGCTGCAGGGGACTTGACTCCTCAACACCAGTCTGTCTGAGTTGAGCTGCAGGGGACTTGACTCCTCAACACCAGGCTGGTTGAGTTGAGTTGCAGGGGACTTGTCTCCTCAACACCAGGCTGGTTGAGTTGCAGGGGACTTGACTCCTCAACACCAGGCTGGTTGAGTTGCAGGGGTCTTGACTCCTCAACACCAGGCTGGTTGAGTTGCAGGGGACTTGACTCCTCAACACCAGGCTGGTAGAGTTGCAGGGGACTTGTCTCCTCAACACCAGGCTGGTAGAGTTGCAGGGGACTTGACTCCTCAACACCAGGCTGGTAGAGTTGCAGGGGACTTGACTCCTCAACACCAGGCTGGTAGAGCTGCAGGGGACTTGACTCCTCAACACCAGGCTGGTAGAGTTGCAGGGGACTTGACTCCTCAACACCAGGCTGGTTGAGTTGCAGGGGTCTTGACTCCTCAACACCAGGCTGGTAGAGTTGCAGGGGACTTGTCTCCTCAACACCAGGCTGGTAGAGTTGCAGGGGACTTGACTCCTCAACACCAGGCTGGTAGAGCTGCAGGGGACTTGACTCCTCAACACCAGGCTGGTAGAGTTGCAGGGGACTTGACTCCTCAACACCAGGCTGGTTGAGTTGCAGGGGTCTTGACTCCTCAATGCCAGGCTGGTTGAGTTGAGCTGTCTGTCTAGGTGTGCTTGGTTAAGGTTTGAACTGGGCTGCCTGGCCTGTCAGTCTGAGTCCCTGACAGGATTATTGCCTGCAGGTGCTTTCTGTCTCTCTCTCTCACTCACACTCACACACACACACACACACACACAAACACACACACACGCACGCACGCACGCACGCACGCACGCACGCACAACACACACACACACACACACACACACACACACACACACACACACACACACACACACACACACACACACACACACACACACACACACACACCACGCACGCACGCACGCACGCACGCACGCACGCACGCACACACACACACACACACACACACACACACACACACACACACACACACACACACACACACACACACACACACACACAATGAGAGCAATACATTCAGTGATCTATCCAGCAGACCACCACAGGAAGACTTAATAATGGAACAGATAGGATGCCATGTTACTACGAAGACTGCTTGGGTGTGTGAGAGGAAGACTGCTTGGGTGTGTGGGAGGAAGACTGCTTGGGTGTGTGGGAGGAAGACTGCTTTGGGTGTGTGAGAGGAAGACTGCTTGGGTGTGTGAGAGGAAGACTGCTTGGGTGTGTGAGAGGAAGACTGCTTGGGTGTGTGAGAGGAAGACTGCTTGGGTGTGTGGGAGGAAGACTGCTTGGGTGTGTGGGAGGAAGACTGCTTGGGTGTGTGAGAGGAAGACTGCTTGGGTGTGTGAGAGGAAGACTGCGGGGGTGTGTGAGAGGAAGACTGCTTGGGTGTGTGGGAGGAAGACTGCTTGGGTGTGTGAGAGGAAGACTGCTTGGGTGTGTGAGAGGATGCCATGTTAATAAGAACTCTGTCTGAGGCGACTTGGCGTGAGTGAGTGAGTGAGTGAGTGAGTGAGTGTGTGTGTGTGTGTGTGTGTGTGTGTGTGTGTGTGTGTGTGTGTGTGTGTGTGTGTGTGTGTGTGTGTGTGTGTGTGTGTGTGTGTGTGTGAATGGCTATCCTGTGCTCTTGTATTGCAGGGATCTGTTCCTTAGCAACCGTGTCCCATTTGCCTTGTCTGTCCTCGTGGCTCGCCGCTCGCTGCCTTCCGGGCGCCACTGCAGTACTTAATGTGAACACGATACTGTGTACGTCTCAAATGGCACCCTATTCCCTATCTAGTGCACTACTTTAGACCAGAGCCCTATTCCCTATATAGAGCACTACTTTAGACCAGAGCCCTATGGCACCCTGTTCCCTATATATAGTGCACTACTTTAGACCAGAGCCCTATGGAACCCTATTCCCTATATATAGTGCACTACTTTATACCAGAGCCCTATGGCACCCTATTCCCTATGTAGTGCACTACTTTAGACCAGAGCCCTATTCCCTATATAGTGCACTACCTTCAAACAGGGCTCGGGTAGGGCTCCGGTAGGGCTCGGGTAGGGCTCGGGTAGGGCTCCAGTAGGGCTCGGGTAGGGCTCGGGTAGGGCTCCGGTAGGGCTCCGGTAGGGCTCGGGTAGGGCTCCGGTAGGGCTCGGGTAGGGCTCCGGTAGGGCTCGGGTAGGGCTCGGGTAGGGCTCCGGTAGGGCTCCGGTAGGGGTCGGGTAGGGCTCGGGTAGGGCTCGGGTAGGGCTCGGGAAGGGCTCCAGTAGGGCTCCGGTAAAGCTCGGGTAGGGCTCCGGTAGGGCTCGGGAAGGGCTCCGGTAGGGCTCCGGTAGGGCTCCGGTAGGGCTCCGGTAGGGCTCCGGTAGGGGGCGGGTAGGGCTCGGGTAGGGCTCGGGAAGGGCTCCAGTAGGGCTCCGGTAGAGCTCGGGTAGGGCTCCGGTAGGGCTCGTGAAGGGCTCCGGTAGGGCTCGGGTAGGGCTCGGGAAGGGCACAATAGAGTACACAGGGAGCCTATTTGACATGCAAACCATTTCGTTTTGGGACTTTGTTGCCAAATATGCAAATCTATTTCTTCTCTCCTGGAATAAATGTGATCTGCTTCAGCGCTGATGGAAGTAGGGTTTCCTCAACGGGTAGAGAAACGTTGAATGTTCATCCAACCAGAACAGAAGAGGAGCCAGGCGTATGATTCTGACATTACAATACTGTAGCTATTTAATAATGTGTGTTATATAGAGAGAGTAGAGCATCTTCACTCGTCACTGTCATCATCTAGGACCTGACGCACAGTTGAGATAAAACCGTACAATTTACAATACTGTAGCTGTTTAATAATGTGTGTGATATAAAGAGTCGAGCATCTTCACTCCTCGCTGTCATCATCTAGGACCTGACGCACAGTTGAGATAAAACCGTACAACTTGGGACTTTCTCTTAAAATCCCTCTGATATCAAAGGGAGACGTGAGTAAAAAGGGGGTCTGTTGAAAGGGGGTCTGTTAAAAGGGGGTCTGTTGAAAGGGGGTCTGTTAAAAGGGGGTCTGTTGAAAGGGGGTCTGTGAAAAGGGGGTCTGTTGTAAGGGGGTCTGTTAAAAGGGGGTCTGTTGAAAGGGGGTCTGTTAAAAGGGGGTCTGTTGTAAGGGGGTCTGTTGAAAAGGGGGTCTGTTGAAAGGGGGTCTGTTGAAAGGGGGTCTGTTGAAGGACGATATTTCATTTGGTTTTAGTTGACGGAATAATTGATGAGAACTAGGGTTGCAAAATTCTGGTAATTTATGCTAAAATTCCCCGGTTTTCATGTCATCCTGGTTGAAAGAATCCTGGAATTACGAGGGAATATGTAGGAAATCCAGGAATCTTTCAAAACAGGATTTCTGGGAAATCAGGAAGTTTGGGGAAAGTTAACGGAATTTGAATAACATCTAATAAAATGGATTTGTGACATATTTTCATTCCTGTAATCTGAGAGGACCCATATCATCATCATCACCATCCTCTTCATCATCATCATCACCACCATCATCACCCTCATCATCATCACCCTCATCATTATCACCATCACCATCTTCATCATCACACTCTTCATCATCACCACCATCATCACCCTCATCATCATCACCCTCATCTTCATCATTATCACCATCACCATCTTCATCATCATCACCACACTCTTCATCATCACCCTCATCATCATCACCCTCATCATTATCACCATCACCATCTTCATCATCATCATCACCACACTCTTCATCATCACCACCATCATCACCCTCATCATCATCACCCTCATCTTCATCATTATCACCATCACCATCTTCATCATCATCACCACAATCTTCATCATCACCCTCATCATCATCACCCTCATCATTATCACCATCACCATCTTCATCATCATCACCACACTCTTCATCATCACCACCATCATCACCCTCATCATCATCACCCTCATCTTCATCATTATCACCATCACCATCTTCATCATCATCACCACACTCTTCATCATCACCCTCATCATCATCACCCTCATCAATATCACCATCACCATCATCATCATCAGATGTCGTACCTTTGCAGATGGGCGTGGTGGCGCTCCAGGTGCCATTGTGGGTACAGGTGCGAGTTGTGGCCCCGCCTGCCTCTATCAGGTAGCCAGGCTGGCACATGAAGGTGACGTTGTGGCCCACAGTGAAGTCCTCTCCAAACCTCAGACCATTAGCAGGAACACCTGGGTCAATGCAGCTGATCACTGGTGGGACGATACAGAGACAGACAGGGATCGTTGTAGACTGGTCCCAGATCAGTGGTTGTGTTATAGCCTGGTCCCAGATCAGTGTTGTAGACTGGTCCCAGATCAGTGTTATAGACTGGTCCCAGATCAGTGTTATAGCCTGGTCCCAGATCAGTGTTATAGACTGGTCCCAGATCAGTGTTATAGACTGGTCCCAGATCAGTGTTATAGACTGGTCCCAGATCAGTGTTATAGACTTGTCCCAGATCAGTGTTATAGACTGGTCTCAGATCAGTGTTATAGCCTGGTCCCAGATCAGAGGAGATGATGTCATATACGATCAGAGGAGATGATGTCATATACAGTCAGAAGAGATGATGTCATATATGATCAGAGGAAATGATGTCATATACGATCAGAGGAGATTATGTCATATACGATCAGAGGAGATGATGTCATATGCGATCAGAGGAGATGATGACATATACGGTCAGAGGAGATGATGTCATATACGATCAGAGTAAATGATGTCATATGCGATCAGAGGAGATGATGCCATATACAATCAGAGGAGATGATGTCATATACCGTCAGAGGAGATGATGTCATATGCGATCAGAGGAGATGATGTCATATACCGTCAGAGGAGATGATGTCATGTACGATCAGAGATGATGTCATATGCGATCAGAGATGATGTCATATGCGATCAGAGGAGATGATGTCATATACAATCAGAGGAGATGATGTCATATACCGTCAGAGGAGATGATGTCATATACAGTCAGAGGAGATGATGTCATATACGATCAGAGATGATGTCATATGCGATCAGAGGAGATGATGTCATATACGATCAGAGATGATGTCATATACCGTCAGAGGAGATGATGTCATATGCGATCAGAGGAGATTGCTCTGTGTGTACTTTGAGTTGTCGCGTGGTCCTGAAAGACTCTTCTATAATTAGACCTGAATAGAAGATCATGAAATGGCCAAAGGAAACATTTCATCACAACGGAAATAGCCGCAGCAGTACATCCTTAAAACACGGTTTAAGTTCTCAACCAACTGTTGACTAAAACTTTAAATAAATAACATCTCAAACCAAATCAGAAGATACTTCCAACCAGTAACACGAAACCTAGACTCAGTCTTCCGTTCATCCTAGGGGCAAGGTAAAATAAGTCAGCCAGTCAGCCAGTCAGGACAATAGTGTGCTTCCCAAAATGGCACCTTATTTCCTATGTAGTGCACTACTTTTGACCAGGGCCCATAGGGCTATGGTGGAGAAATATATATAGGGAATAGGGTTCCATTTGGGACACAGACCATTGTAATGTAGAGAGTGCTGTGGGATGCTGAGTTCATCTATTCAACAATAGAACTGAGCTTTTCATTAGAGCCTCAGTCACTATGCTGTATCTCAGGGGTCCACAACTGGTGGCCCGCGGGTCGAATTTGGCCCCCGGGTGATTTTATTTGGCGGCCCATGTTTTCTGAGGCAAAAAGCAAACAAACGATTTGTGGTCAATTTGCAGTCTACTAATTATTTGTAATGATGTTCCGACCCCCTGACCATCCACTCAATAAAAACATTGTCTGCATCCAGAGAGACAGAGAGGAAAGAGAGGAAAGAGAGAGAGAGGAGAGAGAGAGAGAGACAGAGAGGAGAGAGAGACAGGGAGGAGAGAGAGGAAAGAGAGAGAGGAGAGAGAGAGAGACAGAGAGGAAAGAGAGGAAAGAGAGAGAGAGGAGAGAGAGAGACAGAGAGGAGAGAGAGACAGAGAGGAAAGAGAGGAAAGAGAGAGAGGAGAGAGAGACAGAGAGGAAAGAGAGGAAAGAGAGAGAGGAGAGAGAGAGACAGAGAGGAAAGAGAGGAAAGAGAGAGAGAGGAGAGAGAGAGACAGAGAGAGAGACAGAGAGGAGAGAGACAGAGAGACAGAGAGGAGAGAAAGGAAAGAGAGAGAGAGAGGAGAGAGAGAGAGACAGAGAGGAGAGAGAGGAAAGAGAGAGAGAGGAGAGAGACAGAGAGGAAAGAGAGAGAGAGGAGAGAGACAGAGAGAGAGACAGAGAGGAGAGAGAGGAAAGAGAGAGAGAGGAGAGAGAGAGAGAGAGACAGAGAGGAGAGAGAGAGACAGAGAGGAGAGAGAGAGACAGAGAGGAGAGAGAGGAAAGAGAGGAAAGAGTGAGAGAGAGGAGAGAGAGAGAGACAGAGAGGAGAGAGAGGAAAGAGAGGATAGAGAGAGAGAGAGGAGAGAGAGAGACAGAGAGGAGAGAGAGACAGGGAGGAGAGAGAGAGACAGAGAGGATAGAGAGGAAAGAGAGGAAAGAGAGAGAGAGGAGAGAGAGAGACAGAGAGGAGAGAGAGACAGGGAGGAGAGAGACGGAGGAGAGAGAGACAGAGATGAAAGAGAGAGACAGAGAGGAGAGAGACAGAGAGAGAGAGGAAAGAGAGAGGAAAGAGAGAGAGACAGGGAGGAGAGAGAGAGATGGAGGAGAGAGAGACAGAGATGAAAGAGAGAGTCAGAGAGGAGAGAGAGGAAAGTGAGAGAGAGAGGAGAGACAGAGACACAGAGACAGAGAGAGACAAAGAGAGAGACAGAGAGAGACAGAGAGACAAAGAGAGAGACAGAGAGAGACAAAGAGAGAGACAGAGAGAGACAAAGAGAGAGACAAAGAGAGAGACAGAGAGAGACAAAGAGAGACATAGAGAGACAAAGAGAGAGACAAAGAGAGGCAAAGAGAGAGATAGAGAGAGACAAAGAGAGAGACAAAGAGAGAGACAGAGAGAGGCAAAGAGAGAGATAGAGAGAGACAAAGAGAGAGACAGAGAGAGGCAAAGAGAGAGATAGAGAGAGACAAAGAGAGAGATAGAGAGAGACAAAGAGAGAGACAAAGAGAGAGACAGAGAGAGGCAAAGAGAGAGATAGAGAGAGACAAAGAGAGAGACAGAGATAGATAGAAAGAGAGAGAAACAAAGAGAGAGAGAGAAACACTGGCTACACTGACAGAGAGAGAGAGAGAAACACTGGCTACACTGACAGAGAGAGAGAGAGAAACACTGGCTACACTGACAGAGTGAGGACACATTGGCAAGCAGCTGCTACAGCTTTATACCAAAACCACTAAACACATGATTGGTGGGCAGAGAGAGGACACCAGGAACCAATCCATAAAGCATCCAATGCTATGTGTCTATAGCCAAATGTTCTAGCTATCTCCTAGCAATAATACTATCAGAGAGAGAGACAGAGAGGAGAGAGAGAGACAGAGAGGAGAGAGAGGAAAGAGAGAGAGAGGAGAGAGAGGAAAGAGAGAGAGAGGAGAGAGAGAGACAGAGAGAGAGACAGAGAGGAGAGAGAGAGAACACCAGGAACCAGGAACCAATCCATAAATCATCCAATGCTATGTGTCTCTAGCCAAATGTTCTAGCTATCTCTTAGCAATAATACTATCACAACAGAGTCAGACTGCTGTATATTAACAGGTATGTTATCCTAACTACTGTATAACAGGTATGTTATCTGTGGTCCTAACTACTGTATATTAACAGGTATGTTATCTGTGGTCCTAACTACTGTATATTAACAGGTATGTTATCTGTGGTCCTAACTACTGTAAATTAACAGGTATGTTATCTGTGGTCCTAACTACTGTATATTAACAGGTATGTTATCCTAACTACTGTATATTAACAGGTATGTTATCCTAACTACTGTATATTAACAGGTATGTTATCCTAACTACTGTATATTAACAGGTATGTTATCCTAACTACTGTATATTAACAGGTATGGTATCTGTGGTCCTAACTACTGTATATTAACAGGTATTTTATCTGTTGTCCTAACTACTGTATATTAACAGGTATGTTATCTGTGGTCCTAACTACTGTAAATTAACAGGTATGTTATCCTAACTACTGTAAATTAACAGGTATGTTATCTGTGGTCCTAACTACTGTATATTAACAGGTATGTTATCTGTGGTCCTAACTACTGTATATTAACAGGTATGGTATCTGTTATCCTAACTACTGTAAATTAACAGGTATGTTATCTGTGGTCCTAACTACTGTATATTAACAGGTATGGTATCTGTGGTCCTAACTACTGTATATTAACAGGTATTTTATCTGTTGTCCTAACTACTGTATATTAACAGGTATGTTATCTGTGGTCCTAACTACTGTAAATTAACAGGTATGTTATCCTAACTACTGTAAATTAACAGGTATGTTATCCTAACTACTGTATATTAACAGGTATGTTATCCTAACTACTGTATATTATCAGGTATGTTATCCTAACTACTGTAAATTAACAGGTATGTTATCTGTGGTCCTAAGTACTGTATATTAACAGGTATGTTATCTGTGGTCCTAACTACTGTATATTAACAGGTATGGTATCTGTGGTCCTAACTACTGTATATTAACAGGTATGTTATCTGTGGTCCTAACTACTGTAAATTAACAGGTATGTTATCTGTGGTCCTAACTACTGTATATTAACAGGTATGTTATCCTAACTACTGTATATTAACAGGTATGGTATCTGTGGTCCTAACTACTGTATATTATCAGGTATGGTATCTGTGGTCCTAACTACTGTATATTAACAGGTATGTTATCTGTGGTCCTAACTACTGTATATTAACAGGTATGTTATCCTAACTACTGTATATTAACAGGTATGGTATCTGTGGTCCTAACTACTGTATATTAACAGGTATGTTATCCTAACTACTGTATATTAACAGGTATGGTATCTGTGGTCCTAACTACTGTATATTAACAGGTATGGTATCTGTGGTCCTAACTACTGTATATTAACAGGTATGTTATCCTAACTACTGTAAATTAACAGGTATGTTATCTGTGGTCCTAACTACTGTATATTAACAGGTATGTTATCCTAACTACTGTATATTAACAGGTATGTTATCCTAACTACTGTATATTATCAGGTATGTTATCCTAACTACTGTAAATTAACAGGTATGTTATCTGTGGTCCTAACTACTGTATATTAACAGGTATGTTATCTGTGGTCCTAACTACTGTATAACAGGTATGTTATCTGTGGTCCTAACTACTGTATATTAACAGGTATGGTATCTGTGGTCCTAACTACTGTATATTAACAGGTATGTTATCTGTGGTCCTAACTACTGTATAACAGGTATGTTATCTGTGGTCCTAACTACTGTATATTAACAGGTATGTTATCTGTGGTCCTAACTACTGTATAACAGGTATGTTATCTGTGGTCCTAACTACTGTAAATTAACAGGTATGTTATCTGTGGTCCTAACTACTGTAAATTAACAGGTATGTTATCCTAACTACTGTATATTAACAGGTATGTTATCCTAACTACTGTATATTATCAGGTATGTTATCCTAACTACTGTAAATTAACAGGTATGTTATCTGTGGTCCTAACTACTGTATATTATCAGGTATGTTATCCTAACTACTGTATATTAACAGGTATGTTATCCTAACTACTGTATATTAACAGGTATGTTATCCTAACTACTGTATATTAACAGGTATGTTATCCTAACTACTGTATATTATCAGGTATGTTATCCTAACTACTGTATATTAACAGGTATGTTATCCTAACTACTGTATATTATCAGGTATGTTATCCTAACTACTGTAAATTAACAGGTACGTTATCTGTGGTCCTAACTACTGTATATTAACAGGTATGGTATCTGTGGTCCTAACTACTGTATATTAACAGGTATTTTATCTGTTGTCCTAACTACTGTATATTAACAGGTATGTTATCTGTGGTCCTAACTACTGTAAATTAACAGGTATGTTATCCTAACTACTGTAAATTAACAGGTATGTTATCCTAACTACTGTATATTAACAGGTATGTTATCCTAACTACTGTATATTATCAGGTATGTTATCCTAACTACTGTAAATTAACAGGTATGTTATCTGTGGTCCTAACTACTGTATATTAACAGGTATGTTATCTGTGGTCCTAACTACTGTATATTAACAAGTATGGTATCTGTGGTCCTAACTACTGTATATTAACAGGTATGTTATCCTAACTACTGTATATTAACAGGTATGTTATCCTAACTACTGTATATTATCAGGTATGTTATCCTAACTACTGTAAATTAACAGGTATGTTATCTGTGGTCCTAACTACTGTATATTATCAGGTATGTTATCCTAACTACTGTATATTAACAGGTATGTTATCCTAACTACTGTATATTAACAGGTATGTTATCTGTGGTCCTAACTACTGTATATTAACAGGTATGTTATCCTAACTACTGTATATTAACAGGTATGTTATCCTAACAGGTATGTTATCCTAACTACTGTATATTAACAGGTATGTTATCCTAACTACTGTATATTAACAGGTATGGTATCTGTGGTCCTAACTACTGTATATTAACAGGTATGGTATCTGTGGTCCTAACTACTGTATATTAACAGGTATGTTATCTGTGGTCCTAACTACTGTATATTAACAGGTATGTTATCTGTGGTCCTAACTACTGTATATTAACAGGTATGGTATCTGTGGTCCTAACTACTGCATATTAACAGGTATGTTATCCTAACTACTGTATATTAACAGGTATGTTATCCTAACTACTGTATATTATCAGGTATGTTATCCTAACTACTGTAAATTAACAGGTATGTTATCTGTGGTCCTAACTACTGTATATTAACAGGTATGTTATCCTAACTACTGTATATTAACAGGTATGGTATCTGTGGTCCTAACTACTGTATATTAACAGGTATGTTATCTGTGGTCCTAACTACTGTATAACAGGTATGTTATCTGTGGTCCTAACTACTGTATATTAACAGGTATGTTATCTGTGGTCCTAACTACTGTAAATTAACAGGTATGTTATATGTTGTCCTAACTACTGTATATTAACAGGTATGTTATCTGTGGTCCTAACTACTGTATATTAACAGGTATGTTATCTGTTGTCCTAACTACTGTATATTAACAGGTATGTTATCTGTGGTCCTAACTACTGTAAATTAACAGGTATGTTCTCTGTGGTCCTAACTACTGTATATTAACAGGTATGTTATCTGTAGGCCTAACTACTGTATATTAACAGGTATGTTATCCTAACTACTGTATATTAACAGGTATGTTATCCTAACTACTGTATATTAACAGGTATGTTATCTGTGGTCCTAACTACTGTATATTAACAGGTATGTTATCTGTGGTCCTAACTACTGTATATTAACAGGTATGTTATCCTAACTACTGTATATTAACAGGTATGGTATCTGTGGTCCTAACTACTGTATATTAACAGGTATGGTATCTGTTGTCCTAACTACTGTATATTAACAGGTATGTTATCTGTGGTCCTAACTACTGTAAATTAACAGGTATGTTATCCTAACTACTGTAAATTAACAGGTATGTTATCCTAACTACTGTATATTAACAGGTATGTTATCCTAACTACTGTATATTATCAGGTATGTTATCCTAACTACTGTAAATTAACAGGTATTTTATCTGTGGTCCTAACTACTGTATATTAACAGGTATGTTATCTGTGGTCCTAACTACTGTATATTAACAGGTATGTTATCCTAACTACTGTATATTAACAGGTATGTTATCTGTGGTCCTAACTACTGTATATTAACAGGTATGTTATCCTAACTACTGTATATTAACAGGTATGTTATCTGTGGTCCTAACTACTGTATATTAACAGGTATGGTATCTGTGGTCCTAACTACTGTATATTAACAGGTATGTTATCTGTGGTCCTAACTACTGTATATTAACAGGTATGTTATCTGTAGGCCTAACTACTGTATATTAACAGGTATGTTATCCTAACTACTGTATATTAACAGGTATGTTATCCTAACTACTGTATATTAACAGGTATGTTATCTGTGGTCCTAACTACTGTATATTAACAGGTATGTTATCTGTGGTCCTAACTACTGTATATTAACAGGTATGTTATCCTAACTACTGTATATTAACAGGTATGGTATCTGTGGTCCTAACTACTGTATATTAACAGGTATGGTATCTGTTGTCCTAACTACTGTATATTAACAGGTATGTTATCTGTGGTCCTAACTACTGTAAATTAACAGGTATGTTATCCTAACTACTGTAAATTAACAGGTATGTTATCCTAACTACTGTATATTAACAGGTATGTTATCCTAACTACTGTATATTATCAGGTATGTTATCCTAACTACTGTAAATTAACAGGTATTTTATCTGTGGTCCTAACTACTGTATATTAACAGGTATGTTATCTGTGGTCCTAACTACTGTATATTAACAGGTATGTTATCCTAACTACTGTATATTAACAGGTATGTTATCTGTGGTCCTAACTACTGTATATTAACAGGTATGTTATCCTAACTACTGTATATTAACAGGTATGTTATCTGTGGTCCTAACTACTGTATATTAACAGGTATGGTATCTGTGGTCCTAACTACTGTATATTAACAGGTATGTTATCTGTGGTCCTAACTACTGTATAACAGGTATGTTATCTGTGGTCCTAACTACTGTATATTAACAGGTATGTTATCCTAACTACTGTATATTAACAGGTATGTTATCTGTGGTCCTAACTACTGTATATTAACAGGTATGTTATCCTAACTACTGTATATTAACAGGTATGTTATCCTAACTACTGTATATTAACAGGTATGTTATCCTAACTACTGTATAACAGGTATGTTATCTGTGGTCCTAACTACTGTATATTAACAGGTATGTTATCTGTGGTCCTAACTACTGTATATTAACAGGTATGTTATCCTAACTACTGTATATTATCAGGTATGTTATCCTAACTACTGTAAATTAACAGGTATTTTATCTGTGGTCCTAACTACTGTATATTAACAGGTATGTTATCTGTGGTCCTAACTACTGTATATTAACAGGTATGTTATCCTAACTACGGTATATTAACAGGTATGTTATCTGTGGTCCTAACTACTGTATATTAACAGGTATGTTATCCTAACTACTGTATATTAACAGGTATGTTATCTGTGGTCCTAACTACTGTATATTAACAGGTATGGTATCTGTGGTCCTAACTACTGTATATTAACAGGTATGTTATCTGTGGTCCTAACTACTGTATAACAGGTATGTTATCTGTGGTCCTAACTACTGTATATTAACAGGTATGTTATCCTAACTACTGTATATTAACAGGTATGTTATCTGTGGTCCTAACTACTGTATATTAACAGGTATGTTATCCTAACTACTGTATATTAACAGGTATGTTATCCTAACTACTGTATATTAACAGGTATGTTATCCTAACTACTGTATAACAGGTATGTTATCTGTGGTCCTAACTACTGTATATTAACAGGTATGTTATCTGTGGTCCTAACTACTGTATATTAACAGGTATGGTATCTGTGGTCCTAACTACTGTATATTAACAGGTATGTTATCTGTGGTCCTAACTACTGTATAACAGGTATGTTATCTGTGGTCCTAACTACTGTATATTAACAGGTATGTTATCTGTGGTCCTAACTACTGTATAACAGGTATGTTATCTGTGGTCCTAACTACTGTAAATTAACAGGTATGTTATCTGTGGTCCTAACTACTGTAAATTAACAGGTATGTTATCCTAACTACTGTATATTAACAGGTATGTTATCCTAACTACTGTATATTATCAGGTATGTTATCCTAACTACTGTAAATTAACAGGTATGTTATCTGTGGTCCTAACTACTGTATATTATCAGGTATGTTATCCTAACTACTGTATATTAACAGGTATGTTATCCTAACTACTGTATATTAACAGGTATGTTATCCTAACTACTGTATATTAACAGGTATGTTATCCTAACTACTGTATATTATCAGGTATGTTATCCTAACTACTGTAAATTAACAGGTATGTTATCTGTGGTCCTAACTACTGTATATTATCAGGTATGTTATCCTAACTACTGTATATTAACAGGTATGTTATCCTAACTACTGTATATTAACAGGTATGTTATCTGTGGTCCTAACTACTGTATATTAACAGGTATGTTATCCTAACTACTGTATATTAACAGGTATGTTATCCTAACAGGTATGTTATCCTAACTACTGTATATTAACAGGTATGTTATCCTAACTACTGTATATTAACAGGTATGGTATCTGTGGTCCTAACTACTGTATATTAACAGGTATGGTATCTGTGGTCCTAACTACTGTATATTAACAGGTATGTTATCTGTGGTCCTAACTACTGTATATTAACAGGTATGTTATCTGTGGTCCTAACTACTGTATATTAACAGGTATGGTATCTGTGGTCCTAACTACTGCATATTAACAGGTATGTTATCCTAACTACTGTATATTAACAGGTATGTTATCCTAACTACTGTATATTAACAGGTATGTTATCCTAACTACTGTATATTATCAGGTATGTTATCCTAACTACTGTAAATTAACAGGTATGTTATCTGTGGTCCTAACTACTGTATATTAACAGGTATGTTATCTGTGGTCCTAACTACTGTATATTAACAGGTATGTTATCCTAACTACTGTATATTAACAGGTATGG
Organism: Oncorhynchus kisutch; assembly: GCF_002021735.2. NCBI lineage: Eukaryota > Metazoa > Chordata > Actinopteri > Salmoniformes > Salmonidae > Oncorhynchus > Oncorhynchus kisutch. The sequence goes on from NW_022261979.1 coordinate 11,327,648, forward strand.
TATCTGTGGTCCTAACTACTGTATATTAACAGGTATGTTATCTGTGGTCCTAACTACTGTATAACAGGTATGTTATCTGTGGTCCTAACTACTGTATATTAACAGGTATGTTATCTGTGGTCCTAACTACTGTAAATTAACAGGTATGTTATATGTTGTCCTAACTACTGTATATTAACAGGTATGTTATCTGTGGTCCTAACTACTGTATATTAACAGGTATGTTATCTGTTGTCCTAACTACTGTATATTAACAGGTATGTTATCTGTGGTCCTAACTACTGTAAATTAACAGGTATGTTATCTGTGGTCCTAACTACTGTATATTAACAGGTATGTTATCTGTGGTCCTAACTACTGTATATTAACAGGTATGTTATCCTAACTACTGTATATTAACAGGTATGTTATCCTAACTACTGTATATTAACAGGTATGTTATCTGTGGTCCTAACTACTGTATATTAACAGGTATGTTATCTGTGGTCCTAACTACTGTATATTAACAGGTATGTTATCCTAACTACTGTATATTAACAGGTATGGTATCTGTGGTCCTAACTACTGTATATTAACAGGTATGATATCTGTTGTCCTAACTACTGTATATTAACAGGTATGTTATCTGTGGTCCTAACTACTGTAAATTAACAGGTATGTTATCCTAACTACTGTAAATTAACAGGTATGTTATCCTAACTACTGTATATTAACAGGTATGTTATCCTAACTACTGTATATTATCAGGTATGTTATCCTAACTACTGTAAATTAACAGGTATTTTATCTGTGGTCCTAACTACTGTATATTAACAGGTATGTTATCTGTGGTCCTAACTACTGTATATTAACAGGTATGTTATCCTAACTACTGTATATTAACAGGTATGTTATCTGTGGTCCTAACTACTGTATATTAACAGGTATGTTATCCTAACTACTGTATATTAACAGGTATGTTATCTGTGGTCCTAACTACTGTATATTAACAGGTATGTTATCTGTGGTCCTAACTACTGTATAACAGGTATGTTATCTGTGGTCCTAACTACTGTATATTAACAGGTATGTTATCCTAACTACTGTATATTAACAGGTATGTTATCTGTGGTCCTAACTACTGTATATTAACAGGTATGTTATCCTAACTACTGTATATTAACAGGTATGTTATCCTAACTACTGTATATTAACAGGTATGTTATCCTAACTACTGTATAACAGGTATGTTATCCTAACTACTGTATAACAGGTATGTTATCTGTGGTCCTAACTACTGTATATTAACAGGTATGTTATCTGTGGTCCTAACTACTGTATATTAACAGGTATGGTATCTGTGGTCCTAACTACTGTATATTAACAGGTATGTTATCTGTGGTCCTAACTACTGTATATTAACAGGTATGGTATCTGTGGTCCTAACTACTGTATATTAACAGGTACGTTATCCTAACTACTGTATATTAACAGGTATGTTATCTGTGGTCCTAACTACTGTATATTAACAGGTATGGTATCTGTGGTCCTAACTACTGTATATTATCAGGTATGTTATCCTAACTACTGTATATTAACAGGTATGGTACCTGTGGTCCTAACTACTGTATATTAACAGGTATGGTATCTGTGGTCCTAACTACTGAGGGAGAATATGAGTACCAGTTCTAACAATACTGCTGTCATCATAACACATTACAGTATTTAGAGAAACAAGACAAACTTTTCTCTCTTCTCCTTGAGAGTGTTTGACTTTGATCCTTTGGAACCTCGATGATCAATAAAAGCCGTGAGGTTTGTGAACCGAGGAAATGACTGACTTATTTAATGGATTCGTAAAGAGAGAACCTCTTGGTACCCAAACTGTTGGTGTCCCTGAACCGGTCAGTTACATCTGAAGTGAAGCGATCAAAAACACACATCTAGTGGGGGTGGGGGGTGGTGGGGGGGGCAGGAGAGGATGAGAGAGAGAGAGGCAGAGAGAGAGACAGAGAGAGAGAGAGAGAGAGAGAGAGAGAGAGAGGCAGAGAGAGAGACAGAGAGAGAGAGAGAAAGAGAGAGAGGGGGACAGGGAGAGAGAGAGGGGAACAGCGAGAGAGACACAGAGAGAGAGAGAGCGAGACAGAGAGAGAGAAAGACCGAGAGAGAGAGACACAGAGGGAGAGAGAGACAGAGAGCGACAGAGAGTGAGAGAGAGAGAGAGAGAGAGCGAGAGAGATACAGAGAGAGAGAGAGACAGAGAGAGAAAGAGAGCGGGAGGGAGAGAGAGAGAGAGACACATAGAGAGAGAGAGGGAGGGAGAGACAGAGAGAGAGAGAGAGAGAGAGAGAGAGAGAGAGAGAGAGAGGGAGACAAAGGGAGAGAGGAGGAGGGAGAGAGACAGAGAGAGAGAGAGGCAGAGTTCAGATGAGCAGCAGCACCCTGCTATTCCTAGAGAATAGGGTCGTCAACAGGACTGTTCTGGTATAGAGAATAGGGTCGTCAACAGGACTGTTCTGGTATAGAGAATAGGGTCGTCAACAGGACTGTACTATATAGAGAATAGGGTCGTCAACAGGACTGTTCTACCTAGAGAATAGGGTCGTCAACAGGACTGTACTATATAGAGAATAGGGTCGTCAACAGGACTGTTCTACCTAGAGAATAGGGTCGTCAACAGGACTGTTCTACATAGAGAATAGGGTCGTCAACAGGACTGTTCTGGTATAGAGAATAGGGTCGTCAACAGGACTGTTCTACCTAGAGAGAATAGGGTCGTCAACAGGACTGTTCTGGTATAGAGAATAGGGTCGTCAACAGGACTGTTCTGGTATAGAGAATAGGGTCGTCAACAGGACTGTTCTGGTATAGAGAATAGGGTCGTCAACAGGACTGTTCTACCTAGAGAATAGGGTCGTCAACAGGACTGTTCTGGTATAGAGAATAGGGTCGTCAACAGGACTGTTCTACCTAGAGAATAGGGTCGTCAACAGGACTGTTCTGGTATAGAGAATAGGGTCGTCAACAGGACTGTTCTGGTATAGAGAATAGGGTCGTCAACAGGACTGTTCTACCTAAAGAATAGGGTCGTCAACAGGACTGTTCTGGTATAGGGAATAGGGTCGTCAACAGGACTGTTCTGGTATAGAGAATAGGGTTGCATTGCAGATACAGACTTGAACATTTCTGCCTGTCTGATCACTGTCTCAGAGCGACTAGAGAGGCTCCCTGGAAAGCATCACTTCTCTCTCCAGAGACTCATTTTTGTCCCAAATTGAAACCCTCATCCCCTTCCTCTCCCTACGCCTCCTCCCTCTCCCTCCTCCTCCCCCTCCTCTCCCTCTACCTCCTTCCTCCCCCTCCTCCTCCCTCCCTCCTCTTCCTCCCCTCCCTCCACCTCCTCCTCTTCCCTCCCCCTCCCTCCTCTCCCTCCCCCTCCTCCTCCTCCCTCCCCTTATTCTATATCTTGTCTGTACTTCAATTAGTCAGACACAAGAGTAATGATGCTCTGGGAGAAATGTAATTCTGTTAAAGAGTTATTATAGGGCAAATTGAATATAGATTGACACAACATGATTAAATTACAACATATGGGGCTCGTTCCTGAAGATGAGTTTAGATTAAAGGCAGTCTAACAGAAAGTGGGACAACATCTACGGCTAGCTGCTATTTAGCATTTTATATTACTGTAACACTATACTGTATCTTTGTAATCATTTAGTTTCAGTTCAGGATAACTATCAGACAGTCATTTAGTTTCAGTTCAGGATAACTAACACACAGTCATTTAGTTTCAGTTCAGGATAACTAACAGACAGTCATTTAGTTTCAGTTCAGGATAACTATCAGACAGTCATTTAGTTTCAGTTCAGGATAACTAACAGACAGTCATTTAGTTTCAGTTCGGGATAACTAACAGACAGTCATTTAGTTTCAGTTCAGGATAACTAACAGACAGTCATTTAGTTTCAGTTCAGGATAACTATCAGACAGTCATTTAGTTTCAGTTCAGGATAACTATCAGACAGTCATTTAGTTTCAGTTCAGGATAACTAACAGACAGACATTTAGTTTCAGTTCAGGATAACTAACAGACAGTCATTTAGTTTCAGTTCAGGATAACTAACAGACAGTCATTTAGTTTCAGTTCAGGATAACTAACAGACAGTCATTTAGTTTCAGTTCAGGATAACTAACAGACAGTCATTTAGTTTCAGTTCAGGATAACTAACAGACAGTCATTTAGTTTCAGTTCAGGATAACTATCAGACAGTCATTTAGTTTCAGTTCAGGATAACTATCAGACAGTCATTTAGTTTCAGTTCAGGATAACTAACAGACAGACATTTAGTTTCAGTTCAGGATAACTAACAGACAGTCATTTAGTTTCAGTTCAGGATAACTAACAGACAGTCATTTAGTTTCAGTTCGGGATAACTAACAGACAGTCATTTAGTTTCAGTTCAGGATAACTAACAGACAGTCATTTAGTTTCAGTTCAGGATAACTAACAGACAGTCATTTAGTTTCAGTTCAGGATAACTAACAGACAGTCATTTAGTTTCAGTTCAGGATAACTAACAGACAGTCATTTAGTTTCAGTTCAGGATAACTAACAGACAGTCATTTAGTTTCAGTTCAGGATAACTAACACACAGTCATTTAGTTTCAGTTCAGGATAACTAACAGACAGTCATTTAGTTTCAGTTCGGGATAACTAACAGACAGTCATTTAGTTTCAGTTCAGGATAACTAACAGACAGTCATTTAGTTTCAGTTCAGGATAACTAACAGACAGTCATTTAGTTTCAGTTCAGGATAACTAACAGACAGTCATTTAGTTTCAGTTCAGGATAACTAACAGAAAGTCATTTAGTTTCAGTTCAGGATAACTAACAGACAGTCATTTAGTTTCAGTTCAGGATAACTAACAGAAAGTCATTTAGTTTCAGTTCAGGATAACTAACAGACAGTCATTTAGTTTCAGTTCAGGATAACTAACAGACAGTCATTTAGTTTCAGTTCAGGATAACTAACAGACAGTCATTTAGTTTCAGTTCAGGATAACTAACAGACAGACATTTAGTTTCAGTTCAGGATAACTAACAGACAGTCATTTAGTTTCAGTTCAGGAGAACTAACAGACAGTCATTTAGTTTCAGTTCAGGATAACTAACAGACAGTCATTTAGTTTCAGTTCAGGATAACTAACAGACAGTCATTTAGTTTCAGTTCAGGATAACTAACAGACAGTCATTTAGTTTCAGTTCAGGAGAACTAACAGACAGTCATTTAGTTTCAGTTCAGGATAACTAACAGAAAGTCATTTAGTTTCAGTTCAGGATAACTAACAGACAGTCATTTAGTTTCAGTTCGGGATAACTAACAGACAGTCATTTAGTTTCAGTTCAGGATAACTAACAGAAAGTCATTTAGTTTCAGTTCAGGATAACTAACAGACAGTCATTTAGTTTCAGTTCAGGGTAACTAACAGACAGTCATTTAGTTTCAGTTCAGGATAACTAACAGACTGTTGCACTTTTCAGTCATTTTGTTTGTCATTTCGGATCAGTTAGGAGACGGTGCTGGACCATGTATCAGTAGTACTTACTGGTGCAGTTAGGAGACGGTGCTGGACCAGGTACCAGTAGTACTTACTGGTGCAGTTAGGAGACGGTGCTGGACCAGGTATCAGTAGTACTTACTGGTGCAGTTAGGAGACGGGGCTGGACCAGGTAACAGTAGTACTTACTGGTGCAGTTAGGAGACGGTGCTGGACCAGGTAACAGTAGTACTTACTGGTGCAGTTAGGAGACGGTGCTGGACCAGGTACCAGTAGTACTTACTGGTGCAGCTAGGAAACGGTGCTGGACAAGGTATCAGTAGTACTTACTGGTGCAGTTAGAAGATGGTGCTGGACCAGGTAACAGTAGTACTTACTGGTGCAGTTAGGAGACGGTGCTGGACCAGGTATCAGTAGTACTTACTGGTGCAGTTAGAAGCGGTGCCAGACCAGGTGCCGTTGGCCAGACAGTGTCTGGTGGGCGTGCCTGAGAGGAGATATCCATCCATACAGGAGTAGACTACAGAGTGAGTGAAGGTCGTACCGTCGACCCGGAAAATACGGCCGTGAGCAGGTGTCCCCGGGTTACCACAGTGCACCGCTGGAGTGGAGGAGAGACAGAGAGGGAGGGAGGGAGGGAGGGAGGGAGGGAGGGAGGGAGGGAGGGAGGGAGGGAGGGAGGGAGGGAGGGAGGGAGGGAGGGAGGGAGGGAGGGAGGGAGGGAGGGAGGGAGGGGGAGAGAGAGAGAGAGAGAGTGTGAGAGAGAGAGAGAGAGAGAGTGAGAGAGAGAGAGAGAGAGAGAGAGAGAGAGAGAGACAGAGAGAGAGAGAACGAGAGACAGAGAGAGAGAACGGGAGACAGAGAGGGAGGAAGGGAGGGAGAGAGAGAGACAGAGAGAGAATGAGAGAAAGAAAGAGAGAGCGAGAGAGAGAGAAAGAGAGAGAACGAGAGACAGAATTAAGGGGGGTCAGAAACACTAATTGCTCAACACTGATCTAATGTCTTTCTAGAACATAAAATGTGACTCATCCAATCCAGATGATTATTAATGTCATGTTTGGTAGCAGGAAACTAAGAGAGGATTCTGTTCTGTTTCCCGGTGTGTCTCTCCACCCAACACTTCATTATATTTCATTACCAAAATGATTTGCCTTCTCAAATGACTTAATTGTCTGGAAAATTGTTAAATGATTTCTGATGCAGGCAGCTATGGGCTGTACGGTAAAGCTGGTAGGAAGGAAGGAGAGGTTCCCCCACTCAATCACTTCCTGACACGACGAGGCCACTGAAAGAGGTTGAACGTGCTCTGAATGTGTTGGCTGTCATACAGTAGTGCACTACATTTTGTCCAGAGCCCTATCGACCCTATCAAATATGGTGCCGTTTGGGATGCACCTTATTCAGCCCTTTCAGTGCCTTGGACCCTGGTCGAAATGAAGTTCCCTATATTGGGGGAAAGTGTTTCATTCTGGAAAAGGACAATATGTCCAATCTGTGGTAAATATCCCCCATTGTTTCAGTAGATTACAAAGCACCGGGACGACAGGCTCACATTGCTCTGGGTTTAAACACCAGTCAAGCTCTTAGCTCAACAGCTGAAGCAGAAACAGACACAGTTCAGTCATGGAGAGGATCAAGCCTGTCAGGAATAGAGGATAGAACTAACCGTCTATAAATCATTTCAGCTTACAGGACACGTCAAGGCAAGAGAGGCTGAGCGGGGAGTTCCTGTCGTATTTTTAAAAAAAGGACATTTATGTCTCAGCTGCCAACCTATTCTACCTGTTGACACAATGTAGTTCAAATGTCATTAAATAGACAAGGTTCCATTTGAGACACAGCCGTGGTCGTTGTGTCTGTCAAGCCACGGAAGGAGTGTTGTATGGCATTGCAGAGTTTATAACCGTCAGGGAGAAAGGGAAGTCTGTCAAGCTGAGATAGTTTATAACTGTCTCAGGGAGAGAAAGAGAAGTCTGTCAAGCTGAGAGAGTTTATAACTGTCTCTGGGAGAAAGAGAAGTCTGTCAAGCTGAGAGAGTTTATAACCGTCTGGGAGAAAGAGAAGTCTGTCAAGCTGAGAGAGTTTATAACTGTCTGGGAGAAAGAGAAGTCTGTCAAGCTGAGAGAGTTTATAACCGTCTGGGAGAAAGAGAAGTCTGTCAAGCTGAGAGAGTTTATAACCGTCTGGGAGAAAGAGAAGTCTGTCAAGCTGAGAGAGTTTATAACCGTCTGGGAGAAAGAGAAGTCTGTCAAGCTGAGAGAGTTTATAACCGTCTGGGAGAAAGAGAAGTCTGTCAAGCTGAGAGAGTTTATAACCGTCTGGGAGAAAGAGAAGTCTGTCAAGCTGAGAGAGTTTATAACTGTCTGGGAGAAAGAGAAGTCTGTCAAGCTGAGAGAGTTTATAACTGTCTGGGAGAAAGAGAAGTCTGTCAAGCTGAGAGAGTTTATAACCGTCTGGGAGAAAGAGAAGTCTGTCAAGCTGAGAGAGTTTATAACCGTCTGGGAGAAAGAGAAGTCTGTCAAGCTGAGAGAGTTTATAACTGTCTGGGAGAAAGAGAAGTCTGTCAAGCTGAGAGAGTTTATAACTGTCTGGGGGAGAAAGAGAAGTCTGTCAAGCTGAGAGAGTTTATAACTGTCTCTGGGAGAAAGAGAAGTCTGTCAAGCTGAGAGAGTTTATAACTGTCTCTGGGAGAAAGAGAAGTCTGTCAAGCTGAGAGAGTTTATAACCGTCTGGGAGAAAGAGAAGTCTGTCAAGCTGAGAGAGTTTATAACTGTCTGGGAGAAAGAGAAGTCTGTCAAGCTGAGAGAGTTTATAACTGTCTGGGAGAAAGAGAAGTCTGTCAAGCTGAGAGAGTTTATAACCGTCTGGGAGAAAGAGAAGTCTGTCAAGCTGAGAGAGTTTATAACCGTCTGGGAGAAAGAGAAGTCTGTCAAGCTGAGAGAGTTTATAACTGTCTGGGAGAAAGAGAAGTCTGTCAAGCTGAGAGAGTTTATAACTGTCTGGGGGAGAAAGAGAAGTCTGTCAAGCTGAGAGAGTTTATAACCGTCTGGGAGAAAGAGAAGTCTGTCAAGCTGAGAGAGTTTATAACTGTCTCTGGGAGAAAGAGAAGTCTGTCAAGCTGAGAGAGTTTATAACCGTCTGGGAGAAAGAGAAGTCTGTCAAGCTGAGAGTTTATAACTGTCTGGGAGAAAGAGAAGTCTGTCAAGCTGAGAGAGTTTATAACGGTCTGGGAGAGAAAGAGAAGTCTGTCAAGCTGAGAGAGTTTATAACCGTCTGGGAGAAAGAGAAGTCTGTCAAGCTGAGAGAGTTTATAACTGTCTGGGAGAAAGAGAAGTCTGTCAAGCTGAGAGAGTTTATAACCGTCTGGGAGAAAGAGAAGTCTGTCAAGCTGAGAGAGTTTATAACTGTCTGGGAGAAAGAGAAGTCTGTCAAGCTGAGAGAGTTTATAACTGTCTGGGAGAAAGAGAAGTCTGTCAAGCTGAGAGAGTTTATAACTGTCTCTGGGAGAAAGAGAAGTCTGTCAAGCTGAGAGAGTTTATAACCGTCTGGGAGAAAGAGAAGTCTGTCAAGCTGAGAGAGTTTATAACCGTCTGGGAGAAAGAGAAGTCTGTCAAGCTGAGAGAGTTTATAACCGTCTGGGAGAAAGAGAAGTCTGTCAAGCTGAGAGAGTTTATAACCGTCTGGGAGAAAGAGAAGTCTGTCAAGCTGAGAGAGTTTATAACCGTCTGGGAGAAAGAGAAGTCTGTCAAGCTGAGAGAGTTTATAACTGTCTGGGAGAAAGAGAAGTCTGTCAAGCTGAGAGAGTTTATAACTGTCTGGGGGAGAAAGAGAAGTCTGTCAAGCTGAGAGAGTTTATAACCGTCTGGGAGAAAGAGAAGTCTGTCAAGCTGAGAGAGTTTATAACTGTCTCTGGGAGAAAGAGAAGTCTGTCAAGCTGAGAGAGTTTATAACCGTCTGGGAGAAAGAGAAGTCTGTCAAGCTGAGAGAGTTTATAACTGTCTGGGAGAAAGAGAAGTCTGTCAAGCTGAGAGAGTTTATAACGGTCTGGGAGAGAAAGAGAAGTCTGTCAAGCTGAGAGAGTTTATAACCGTCTGGGAGAAAGAGAAGTCTGTCAAGCTGAGAGAGTTTATAACTGTCTGGGAGAAAGAGAAGTCTGTCAAGCTGAGAGAGTTTATAACCGTCTGGGAGAAAGAGAAGTCTGTCAAGCTGAGAGAGTTTATAACTGTCTGGGAGAAAGAGAAGTCTGTCAAGCTGAGAGAGTTTATAACTGTCTGGGAGAAAGAGAAGTCTGTCAAGCTGAGAGAGTTTATAACTGTCTCTGGGAGAAAGAGAAGTCTGTCAAGCTGAGAGAGTTTATAACCGTCTGGGAGAAAGAGAAGTCTGTCAAGCTGAGAGAGTTTATAACCGTCTGGGAGAAAGAGAAGTCTGTCAAGCTGAGAGAGTTTATAACCGTCTGGGAGAAAGAGAAGTCTGTCAAGCTGAGAGAGTTTATAACTGTCTGGGAGAAAGAGAAGTCTGTCAAGCTGAGAGAGTTTATAACCGTCTGGGAGAAAGAGAAGTCTGTCAAGCTGAGAGAGTTTATAACTGTCTGGGAGAAAGAGAAGTCTGTCAAGCTGAGAGAGTTTATAACTGTCTGAGAGAAAGAGAAGTCTGTCAAGCTGAGAGAGTTTATAACTGTCTGGGAGAAAGAGAAGTCTGTCAAGCTGAGAGAGTTTATAACTGTCTGGGAGAAAGAGAAGTCTGTCAAGAGATTCTCTGCCAATTCCGGTCGAACCCTGTTTATGCCCTGCAGCAGAGAATCGGCTGGTGATTCAATATTTAAAATGTCATTAATCACGTCAGAAGTAAAAGTTGCCTTCAGGCTGAAAAAGAAAGTTTTTTTTACAAGGATTCTGGAAGAGAAGAAATATTGGTTGGTTGGCTTTGAGCACTGACTTTTTCTGAGGACAATGTGACTAGTGAAATATACTAATTTACAGCTAATTGCATTTTCATTGTTTGTGTGCTCCTGTGTGTGCTCCTGTGTGCTCCTTCGTGTGCCCCTGTTGTGTGTGTGCTCCTGCTTGTGCTCCTGCTTGTGCTCCTGCTTGTGCTCCTGCGTGTGCTCCTGCGTGTGCTCCTGTGTGTGCTCCTGTGTGTGCTCCTGTGTGTGCTCCTTCGTGTGCCCCTGTTGTGTGTGTGCTCCTGCTTGTGCTCCTGCTTGTGCTCCTGCTTGTGCACCTGCGTGTGCTCCTGCGTGTGCTCCTGCGTGTGCTCCTGTGTGTGCTCCTGTGTGTGCTCCTGTGTGTGCTCCTGTGTGCTCCTTCGTGTGCCCCTGTTGTGTGTGTGCTCCTGCTTGTGCTCCTGCGTGTGCTCCTGCTTGTGCTCCTGCTTGTGCTCCTGCGTGTGCTCCTGTGTGTGCTCCTGTGTGTGCTCCTGTGTGTGCTCCTGTGTGCTCCTTCGTGTGCTCCTGCTTGTGCTCCTGCGTGTGCTCCTGCGTGTGCTCCTGCGTGTGCTCCTGTGTGTGCTCCTCCGTGTGCTCCTGCGTGTGCTCCTGCGTGTGCTCCTGCGTGTGCTCCTGTGTGTGCTCCTGTGTGCTCCTTCGTGTGCTCCTGCTTGTGCTCCTGCGTGTGCTCCTGCGTGTGCTCCTGTGTGTGCTCCTTCGTGTGCTCCTGCGTGTGCTCCTGCGTGTGCTCCTGCGTGTGCTCCTGCGTGTGCTCCTGCTTGTGCTCCTTCGTGTGCTCCTGCTTGTGCTCCTGCGTGTGCTCCTGCGTGTGCTCCTGCGTGTGCTCCTGCGTGTGCTCCTGCGTGTGCTCCTGCATGTGCTCCTGCTTGTGCTCCTTCGTGTGCTCCTGCGTGTGCTCCTGCGTGTGCTCCTGCGTGTGCTCCTGCGTGTGCTCCTGCTTGTGCTCCTTCGTGTGCTCCTGCTTGTGCTCCTGTGTGTGCTCCTGTGTGTGCTCCTTCGTGTGCTCCTGCGTGTGCTCCTGCGTGTGCTCCTGCGTGTGCTCCTGCGTGTGCTCCTGCTTGTGCTCCTTCGTGTGCTCCTGCTTGTGCTCCTGCGTGTGCTCCTGCGTGTGCTCCTGTGTGTGCTCCTGTGTGTGCTCCTGCGTGTGCCTACTGTCATTCAATCTCCATGCGCTCGTCTCTATAAACATGCAGTATTCAGCCGGTCCATCAAGCCTCACGTTTGCAGAAGGGCTGTCGCCCAGACCAGGTCCCATTGGGAAAGCAGATCCTCTCAGCTGAGCCGTACAGTGTGTGGCCCACAGCGCAGGTGAAGCGGACTTTACTACGCAGATGGAAGTTGCTGGCCTCTCTGCTTGCATGGACGGGTGTACCAGGGTCCCCACAGCTCCCTACAGAGTCTCCTATACAGGACAGAGAGAGGGAGAGAGAGAGAGAGACAGACAGACAGACAGAGAGAGAGAGAGAGAGAGAGAGAGAGAGAGAGAGAGAGAGAGAGAGAGAGATATTTGACTTGACTCCTCAGTCTGCATTTGACTTGGCTTCTCAGTCTGCATTTTACTTGACCCCTCAGTCTGCATTCGACTTGACCTCTCAGTCTGCATTCGACTTGACTGCTCAAGTTTTGCATTCCAAATGGATCCCTATTCCCTATATAGTGCACTACTTTAGACCAGGGCCCTATTCCCTATATAGCGAGCTGTGGGTCCTGATCGAACATAGTGCCCTATATAGGGAATAGGGTTAAATTTGGGGAGCAGATTCAGTGTAAAGTGCTGTTGGAAGACGCAGTACAAAACGATGCAACAATGAACATTTGCCTTGGAGCCAATAACCTCAGTAACCTCATTCCAGCTGACATGATGTCATTGGGGTTAGGGGTCAATAACCTCAGTAACCTCATTCCAGCTGACATGATGTCATTGGGGTCAATAACCTCAGTAACCTCATTCCAGCTGACATGATGTCATTGGGGTCAATAACCTCAGTAACCTCATTCCAGCTGACATGATGTCATTGGGGTCAATAACCTCAGTAACCTCATTCCAGCTGACATGATGTCATTGAGGTTAGGGGTCAATAACCTCAGTAACCTCATTCCAGCTGACATGATGTCATTGGGGTCAATAACCTCAGTAACCTCATTCCAGCTGACATGATGTCATTGGGGTCAATAACCTCAGTAACCTCATTCCAGCTGACATGATGTCATTGGGGTTAGGGGTCACTAACCTCAGTAACCTCATTCCAGCTGACATGATGTCATTGGGCTTAGGGTCAATAACCTCAGTAACCTCATTCCAGCTGACATGATGTCATTGGGGTTAGGGGTCAATAACCTCAGTAACCTCATTCCAGCTGACATGATGTCATTGGGGTCAATAACCTCAGTAACCTCATTCCAGCTGACATGATGTCATTGGGGTTAGGGTCAATAACCTCAGTAACCTCATTCCAGCTGACATGATGTCATTGGGGTTAGGGGTCAATAACCTCAGTAACCTCATTCCAGCTGACATGATGTCATTGGGGTCAATAACCTCAGTAACCTCATTCCAGCTGACATGATGTCATTGGGGTCAATAACCTCAGTAACCTCATTCCAGCTGACATGATGTCATTGGGGTTAGGGGTCACTAACCTCAGTAACCTCATTCCAGCTGACATGATGTCATTGGGGTTAGGGTCAATAACCTCAGTAACCTCATTCCAGCTGACATGATGTCATTGGGGTTAGGGGTCACTAACCTCAGTAACCTCATTCCAGCTGACATGATGTCCTTGGGGTTAGAGGTCAATAACCTCAGTAACCTCATTCCAGCTGACATGATGTCATTGGGGTTAGGGTCAATAACCTCAGTAACCTCATTCCAGCTGACATGATGTCATTGGGGTCAATAACCTCAGTAACCTCATTCCAGCTGACATGATGTCATTGTAAATAAGTATGTATCTTAACTGACTTGCCTAGTTGAATACAGGTTAATAAAATACACAAACATAAGAACCCAGACAGGTGTAGATAACAGACAGGTGTAGTTAAACAGACAGGTGTAGATAATTGACAGGTGTAGATAACAGACAGGTGTAGATAACAGACAGGTGTAGTTAACATACAGGTATAGATAACAGACAGGTGTAGATAAACAGACAGGTGTAGATAACAGACAGGTGTAGATAACAGACAGGTGTAGTTAACAGACAGGTGTAGATAACAGACAGGTGTAGACAACAGACAGGTGTAGATAACAGACAGGTGTAGTTAACAGACAGGTGTAGATAGCAGACAGGTGTAGATAACAGACAGGTGTAGATAACAGACAGGTGTAGTTAAACAGAGAGGTGTAGTCAACAGACAGGTGTAGTTAATAGACAGGTGTAGATAACAGACAGGTATAGATAACAGACAGGTATAGATAACAGACAGATGTAGTTAACAGACAGGTGCAGTTAACAGACAGGTGTAGATAACAGACAGGTGTAGTTAAACAGACAGGTGTAGATAACAGACAGGTGTAGTTAAACAGACAGGTGTAGATAACAGACAGGTGTAGATAACAGACAGGTGTAGTTAAACAGACAGGTGTAGATAACAGACAGGTGTAGTTAAACAGACAGGTGTAGATAACAGACAGGTGTAGATAACAGACAGGTGTAGTTAAACAGACAGGTGTAGATAACAGACAGGTGTAGATAACAGACAGGTGTAGTTAACAGGTAAATCAGAGGTATGTTGTGAGTGCTCTAGCTTTGATGATAACATGAACTAAGACTGACTTTCCTAGGAAGCATTAACAGATGCATTGTTAAAGTGCTACCCTGGCTCGGTCCCCAATGGCACCCGATTCCCTACGTAGGGCACTACTTGGTCTAAGGTAGTGCACTATGTAGGGAATGGGATGGCATTTGTGAAACAACCCAAACCTCAGTCTTTGCAAACGAATTAGTGGAGGCTCTTTATGGTAGCTTAATTTTCCCCCATTAAAAAGCTTCTCTGGTAGAAAACTGGGACATGTTCCCTTCTGAAGCTGAGGAGGAGGAGGACAGAGGAGAGGAGGAGGGGAAGAGAGGAGAGGAGAAGAGGAGAGGAGGGGAGGATGAGAGAATGAGTGTGACTGATCCCATCTTCTGAACATGTCATGTTGTAATGAAGAACAGAACAAGTCAAACAGAGCAGATCAGAACGAGAGAGAGAGAGCAAGAGAGGGCGAGAGAGCGAGAGAGGGCGAGAGAGAGCGAGAGCGAGAGGGCGAGAGAGAGCGAGTCAGTCCTATAACATAAGGGACATCTCCAACGCAGCAGACTACACTACACTGGGGCGGCAGGGTAGCTAGCCTAGTGGTTAGAGTGTTGGACTAGTAACGGGAAGGTTGCAAGTTCAAACCCCCGAGCTGACAAGGTACAAATCTGTCATTCTGCCCCTGAACAGGCAGTTAACCCACTGTTCCTAGGCTTTCATTGAAAATAAGAATTTGTTCTTAACTGACTTATACTTAACTGATATACAGGGTATTACGGTACAGAGTCAATGTGGAGGCTATATACAGGGTATTACGGTACAGAGTCAATGTGGAGGCAATATACAGGGGGTACTGGTACAGAGTCAATGTGGAGGCTATATACAGGGGGTACTGATACAGAGTCAATGTGGAGGCTATATACAGGGTATTACGGTACAGAGTCAATGTGGAGGTTATATACAGGGTATTACGGTACAGAGTCAATGTGGAGGCTATATACAGGGGGTACTGGTACAGAGTCAATGTGGAGGCTATATACAGGGTATTACGGTACAGAGTCAATGTGGAGGTTATATACAGGGTATTACGGTACAGAGTCAATGTGGAGGCTATATACAGGGGGTACTGGTACAGAGTCAATGTGGAGGCTTTATACAGGGGGTACCGGTACAGAGTCAATGTGGAGGCTATATACAGGGGGTACTGGTACAGAGTCAATGTGGAGGCTTTATACAGGGGGTACTGGTACAGAGTCAATGTGGAGGCTATATACAGGGGTACCGGTACAGAGTCAATGTGGAGGCTATATACAGGGGTACAGGTACAGAGTCAATGTGGAGGCTATATACAGGGGTACCGGTACAGAGTCAATGTGGAGGCTATATACAGGGGATACCGGTACAGAGTCAATGTGGAGGCTATATACAGGGGATACCGGTACAGAGTCAATGTGGAGGCTATATACAGGGGGTACCGGTACAGAGTCAATGTGGAGGCTATATAAAGGGGGTACCGGTACAGAGTCAATGTGGAGGCTTTATACAGGGGGTACTGGTACAGAGTCAATGTGGAGGCTATATACAGGGGGTACTGGTACAGAGTCAATGTGGAGGCTATATACAGGGGGTACCGGTACCGAGTCAATGTGGAGGCTATATACAGGGGGTACCGGTACAGAGTCAATGTGGAGGCTATATACAGGGGTACCGGTACAGAGTCAATGTGGAGGCTATATACAGGGGATACCGGTACAGAGTCAATGTGGAGGCTATATACAGGGGTACTGGTACAGAGTCAATGTGGAGGCTATATACAGGGGTACCGGTACAGAGTCAATGTGGAGGCTATATACAGGGGTACCGGTACAGAGTCAATGTGGAGGCTATATACAGGGGATACCGGTACAGAGTCAATGTGGAGGCTATATACAGGGGATACCGGTACAGAGTCAATGTGGAGGCTATATACAGGGGGTACCGGTACAGAGTCAATGTGGAGGCTATATACAGGGGGGTACCGGTACAGAGTCAATGTGGAGACTATATACAGGGGGTACTGGTACAGAGTCAATGTGGAGGCTATATACAGGGAGTACCAGTACAGAGTCAATGTGGAGGCTATATACAGGGGGTACTGGTACAGAGTCAATGTGGAGGCTATATACAGGGGGTACCAGTACAGAGTCAATGTGGAGGCTATATACAGGGGGTACCAGTACAGAGTCAATGTGGAGGCTATATACAGGGGGTACCGGTACAGAGTCAATGTGGAGGCTATATACAGGGGGTACCGGTACAGAGTCAATGTGGAGGCTATATACAGGGGGTACCGGTACAGAGTCAATGTGGAGGCTATATACAGGTGGTACCAGTACAGAGTCAATGTGGAGGCTATATACAGGGGTACCAGTACAGAGTCAATGTGGAGGCTATATACAGGTGGTACCGGTACAGAGTCAATGTGGAGGCTATATACAGGGGTACCAGTACAGAGTCAATGTGGAGGCTATATACAGGGTATTACGGTACAGAGTCAATGTGGAGGCTATATACAGGGGGTACCGGTACAGAGTCAATGTGGAGGGTATATACAGGGGGTACCGGTACAGAGTCAATGTGGAGGCTATATACAGGGTGTTACGGTACAGAGTCAATGTGGAGGCTATATACAGGGTATTACGGTACAGAGTCAATGTGGAGGCTATATACAGGGGGTACTGGTACAGAGTCAGTGTGGAGGCTATATACAGGGGTACCGGTACAGAGTCAATGTGGAGGCTATATACAGGGGGTACCGGTACAGAGTCAATGTGGAGGCTATATACAGGGGATACTGGTACAGAGTCAACGTGGAGGCTATATACAGGGGGTACCGGTACAGAGTCAATGTGGAGGCTATATACAGGGTGTACTGGTACAGAGTCAATGTGGAGGCTATATACAGGGGGTACCGGTACAGAGTCAATGTGGAGGTTATATACAGGGGATACTGGTACAGAGTCAATGTGGAGGCTATATACAGGGTGTACTGGTACAGAGTCAATGTGGAGGCTATATACAGGGGGGTACCGGTACAGAGTCAATGTGGAGGCTATATACAGGGGATACTGGTACAGAGTCAATGTGGAGGCTATATACAGGGGTACCGGTACAGAGTCAATATGGAGGCTATATACAGGGGTACCAGTACAGAGTCAATGTGGAGGCTATATACAGGGGTACCGGTACAGAGTCAATGTGGAGGCTATATACAGGGGTACCTGTACAGAGTCAATGTGGAGGCTATATACAGGGTATTACGGTACAGAGTCAATGTGGAGGCTATATACAGGGGTACCGGTACAGAGTCAATGTGGAGGCTATATACAGGGTGTACCGGTACAGAGTCAATATGGAGGCTATATACAGGGTGTTACGGTACAGAGTCAATGTGGAGGCTATATACAGGGGTACCGGTACCGAGTCAATGTGGAGGCTATATACAGGGGGTACCGGTACAGAGTCAATGTGGAGGCTATATACAGGGTGGTACCGGTACAGAGTCAATGTGGAGGCTATATACAGGGTGTTATGGTACAGAGTCAATGTGGAGGCTATATACAGGGGTACCGGTACAGAGTCAATGTGGAGGCTATATACAGGGGGTACCGGTACAGAGTCAATGTGGAGGCTATATACAGGGTGGTACCGGTACAGAGTCAATGTGGAGGCTATATACAGGGGTACCGGTACCGGGTCAATGTGGAGGCTATATACAGGGGGTACCGGTACAGAGTCAATGTGGAGGCTATATTCAGGGTGGTACCGGTACAGAGTCAATGTGGAGGCTATATACAGGGTGTTACGGTACAGAGTCAACGTGGAGGCTATATACAGGGGTACCGGTACAGAGTCAATGTGGAGGTTATATACAGGGTGGTACCGGTACAGAGTCAATGTTGATGCTATATACAGGGGGTACCGGTACAGATTCAATGTGGAGGCTATATACAGGGTGTACCGGTGCAGAGTCAATGTGGAGGCTATATACAGGGGTACCGGTACAGAGTCAATGTGGAGGCTATATACAGGGGGTACTGGTACAGAGTCAATGTGGAGGCTATATACAGGGGGTACTGGTACAGAGTCAATGTGGAGGCTATATACAGGGGGTACCGGTACAGAGTCAATGTGGAGACTATATACAGGGGGTACCGGTACAGAGTGAATGTGGAGACTATATACAGGGGGTACCGGTACAGAGTCAATGTGGAGACTATATACAGGGGGTACCGGTACAGAGTCAATGTGGAGGTTATATACAGGGTGGTACCGCTACAGAGTCAATGTGGAGACTATATACAGGGGTACCGGTACAGAGTCAATGTGGAGGTTATATACAGGGTGGTACCGGTACAGAGTCAATGTGGATGCTATATACAGGGGTACTGGTACAGATTCAATGTGGAGGCTATATACAGGGGGTACCGGTGCAGAGTCAATGTGGAGGCTATATACAGGGGGTACCGGTACAGAGTCAATGTGGAGGCTATATACAGGGGGTAATGGTACAGAGTCAATGTGGAGGCTATATACAGGGGGTACCGGTACAGAGTCAATGTGGAGACTATATACAGGGGGTACTGGTACAGAGTCAATGTGGAGGCTATATACAGGGGGTACCGGTACAGAGTCAATGTGGATGCTATATACAGGGGTACCGGTACAGAGTCAATGTGGAGGTTATATACAGGGTGGTACCGGTACAGAGTCAATGTGGAAGCTATATACAGGGGGTACCGGTACAGAGTCAATGTGGAGACTATATACAGGGGGTACCGGTGCAGAGTCAATGTGGAGGCTATATACAGGGTATTACGGTACAGAGTCAATGTGGAGACTATATACAGGGGGTACCGGTACAGAGTCAATGTGGAGACTCTATACAGGGGGTACCGGTACAGAGTCAATGTGGAGGCTATATACAGGGGGGTACCGGTACAGAGTCAATGTGGAGGCTATATACAGGGGGGCACAGTCCTTGTTGGAGGGCGCGGCGGTGGCACTGTATTATCCTCAAAGAAAAGAAGGTGTTTAGTTTGTCCGTAACGTGGCTGGTTTTCTTTTTGTGGTCCGTGATTTCCTGTAGACTCTGCCTCGTCCGTCGCGTGTCTGAGACATTGAACTGCGACTCCACTTTGTCCCTGTAGCGGCATTTCGCTTGTTTGATTGACTTGCGGAGGGAATAACTACACTGTTTATATTCAGCCATATTCCCAGACTTCTGGCGCAACTAGAGAACATTACCAACCCCTACACTTTGTATTTTACACAGGCTCACCCCACCACCACAGAAAGCACTGAGCTGGGCTGAAACACCTGTATTTTACACAGGCTCGCCCCACCACCACAGAAAGCACTAAGCTAGGCTGAAACACCTGTATTTTACACAGGCTCGCCCCACCACCACAGAAAGCACTAAGCTAGGCTGAAACACCTGTATTTTACACAGGCTCGCCCCACCACCACAGAAAGCACTAAGCTAGGCTGAAACACCTGTATTTTACACAGGCTTGCCCCACCACCACAGAAAGCACTAAGCTGGGCTGAAACACCTGTATTTTAGACAGGCTTGCCCCGCCACCACAGAAAGCACTAAGATAGGCTGAAACACCTGTATTTTACACAGGCTTGCCCCACCACCACAGAAAGCACTAAGCTAGGCTGAAACACCTGTATTTTACACAGGCTTGCCCCACCACCACAGAAAGCACTAAGCTATGCTGAAACACCTGTATTTTACACAGGCTCACCCCACCACCACAGAAAGCACTGAGCTAGGCTGAAACACCTGTATTTGACACAGGCTCACCCCACCACCACAGAAAGCACTGAGCTAGGCTGAAACACCTGTATTTGACACAGGCTCACCCCACCACCACAGAAAGCACTAAGCTAGGCTGAAACACCTGTATTTGACACAGGCTCACCCCACCACCACAGAAAGCACTGAGCTAGGCTGAAACACCTGTATTTGACACAGGCTCACCCCACCACCACAGAAAGCACTGAGCTAGGCTGAAACACCTGTATTTGACACAGGCTCACCCCACCACCACAGAAAGCACTGAGCTAGGCTGAAACACCTGTATTTGACACAGGCTCACCCCACCACCACAGAAAGCACTGAGCTAGGCTGAAACACCTGTATTTGACACAGGCTCACCCCACCACCACAGAAAGCACTGAGCTAGGCTGAAACACCTGTATTTGACACAGGCTCACCCCACCACCACAGAAAGCACTGAGCTAGGCTGAAACACCTGTATTTTACACAGGCTCACCCCACCACCACAGAAAGCACTAAGCTAGGCTGAAACACCTGTATTTGACACAGGCTCACCCCACCACCACAGAAAGCACTGAGCTAGGCTGAAACACCTGTATTTTACACAGGCTCACCCCACCACCACAGAAAGCACTAAGCTAGGCTGAAACACCTGTATTTTACACAGGCTCACCCCACCACCACCACAGAAAGCACTGAGCTAGGCTGAAACACCTGTATTTGACACAGGCTCACCCCACCACCACAGAAAGCACTGAGCTAGGCTGAAACACCTGCATTTTACACAGGCTCACCCCACCACCACAGAAAGCACTAAGCTAGGCTGAAACACCTGTATTTTACACAGGCTCACCCCACCACCACAGAAAGCACTAAGCTAGGCTGAAACACCTGTATTTTACACAGGCTCACCCCACCACCACAGAAAGCACTAAGCTAGGCTGAAACACCTGTATTTTAGACAGGCTTGCCCCACCACAGAAAGCACTGAGCTAGGCTGAAACACCTGCATTTTACACAGGCTTGCCCCACCACCACAGAAAGCACTAAGCTAGGCTGAAACACCTGTATTTTAGACAGGCTCACCCCACCACCACAGAAAGCACTAAGCTAGGCTGAAACACCTGTATATTTGGAACTGCCTTCCTCAAGAAAACAAAAAGAGATCAAGGTTGTAAGCGGTTTTATTCCCTCAATTATTATTTAAATGTGTTTACATTGTAAATTGATATGTGATATGTATTATTGATATGTGATATGTATTATTGATATGTGATATGTATTATTGATATGTGATATGTATTATTGATATGTGATATGTATTATTGATATGTGATATGTATTATTGATATGTGATATGTATTATTGATATGTGATATGTATTATTGATATGTGATATGTATTATTGATATGTGATATGTATTATTGATATGTGATATGTATTATTGCCAAAATAACATGCAAAATAGCCCCCCCCCCCCCCCCCCCCTTCGTTTTGTTGCTAGGAATGTCAGGTTCAAGGGTCGCCACTGACCTCGTCAGTCTATGTCATGGAAAGAGCAGGCGTTCCTAATGTTTTGTAGACTCACTGTGTACTGTCACATCACAGTATGTCATGGAAAGAGCAGGCGTTCCTAATGTTTTGTAGACTCACATCATAGCACATTGTAGTGACTGTATTGTTTTACAGCCATACGTATCCAGATTTCTAAATTTTTTTTTAATACATTTTATGAAAGTACAGACTCAGCGGTTTTACCTCATAAAATGTAGATGGAGGAAACATGTTTTAGTTTTGAAATTAGATAGACTTGTTATCCCACTTCAGAGACAAGTGGGAGAAAACGCCCTTCGAAAGATTTTGATGAGATTTTCACACTTCCTAGAGAGCTCTTCTTTGTTTACGCCCATTCAGCATCGTTCACGTCCTCTTAAGCATTAAACCCCATCTCAGCCACACATTTAAATATATATACAACTTCCGATTAGTGAACAGCTTACACCAAACTTTGAAAACAAGATGTAAAATTGTTGTTTTAAACTTCCTAAAGTTCATTTAAATGACATTAAAACCAGTAGGCAATGCTAACTGTACGTGAGCCGTCTGCTGCTAAAGGTCTGGTGGAAAGTAACCAGATGGAGACTCGCTTCATCATCAGTCTCCATGACAACCTGGAGAAGCTGCTCAGAGAACATCTAAATCACATAAACATCAAGGTGAACAGTCTCCATGACAACCTGGAGAAGCTGTTCATAGAACATCTAAATCACATAAACATCAAGGTGAACAGTCTCCATGACAACCTGGAGAAGCTGCTCAGAGAACATCTAAATCACATAAACATCAAGGTGAACAGTCTCCATGACAACCTGGAGAAGCTGCTCAGAGAACATCTAAATCACATAAACATCAAGGTGAACAGTCTCCATGACAACCTGGAGAAGCTGCTCAGAGAACATCTAAATCACATAAACATCAAGGTGAACTGTCTCCATGACAACCTGGAGAAGCTGTTCATAGAACATCTAAATCACATAAACATCAAGGTGAACAGTCTCCATGACAACCTGGAGAAGCTGCTCAGAGAACATCTAAATCACATAAACATCAAGGTGAACAGTCTCCATGACAACCTGGAGAAGCTGCTCAGAGAACATCTAAATCACATAAACATCAAGGTGAACAGTCTCCATGACAACCTGGAGAAGCTGTTCAGAGAACATCTAAATCACATAAACATCAAGGTGAACAGTCTCCATGACAACCTGGAGAAGCTGTTCAGAGAACATCTAAATCAAATAAACATCAAGGTGAACAGTCTCCATGACAACCTGGAGAAGCTGCTCAGAGAACATCTAAATCACATAAACATCAAGGTGAACTGTCTCCATGACAACCTGGAGAAGCTGCTCAGAGAACATCTAAATCACATAAACATCAAGGTGAACTGTCTCCATGACAACCTGGAGAAGCTGTTCATAGAACATCTAAATAACATAAACATCAAGGTGAACTGTCTCCATGACAACCTGGAGAAGCTGCTCAGAGAACATCTAAATCACATAAACATCAAGGTGAACAGTCTCCATGAAAACCTGGAGAAGCTGTTCATAGAACATCTAAATCACATAAACATCAAGGTGAACAGTCTCCATGGCAACCTGGAGAAGCTGCTCAGAGAACATCTAAATCACATAAACATCAAGGTGAACTGTCTCCATGACAACCTGGAGAAGCTGCTCAGAGAACATCTAAATCACATAAATATGAACAGTGAGGTAATGGTCCTTCCCTGAACAGTGAGGTAATGGTCCTTCCCTGAACAGTGAGGTAAAGGTCCTTCCCTGAACAGTGAGGTAATGGTCCTTCCCTGAACAGTGAGGTATGGGTCATTCCCTGAACAGTGAGGTATGGGTCATTCCCTGAACAGTGAGGTATGGGTCATTCCCTGAACAGTGAGGTAATGGTCCTTCCCTGAACAGTGAGGTAATGGTCCTTCCCTGAACAGTGAGGTATGGGTCCTTCCCTGAACAGTGAGGTAATGGTCCTTCCCTGAACAGTGAGGTAATGGTCCTTCCCTGAACAGTGAGGTAATGGTCCTTCCCTGAACAGTGAGGTAATGGTCCTTCCCTGAACAGTGAGGTAATGGTCCTTCCCTGAACAGTGAGGTAATGGTCCTTCCCTGAACAGTGAGGTATGGGTCATTCCCTGAACAGTGAGGTATGGGTCATTCCCTGAACAGTGAGGTATGGGTCATTCCCTGAACAGTGAGGTAATGGTCCTTCCCTGAACAGTGAGGTAATGGTCCTTCCCTGAACAGTGAGGTATGGGTCCTTCCCTGAACAGTGAGGTATGGGTCATTCCCTGAACAGTGAGGTATGGGTCATTCCCTGAACAGTGAGGTATGGGTCATTCCCTGAACAGTGAGGTATGGGTCATTCCCTGAACAGTGAGGTAATGGTCCTTCCCTGAACAGTGAGGTATGGGTCATTCCCTGAACAGTGAGGTAATGGTCCTTCCCTGAACAGTGAGGTATGGGTCATTCCCTGAACAGTGAGGTATGGGTCATTCCCTGAACAGTGAGGTATGGGTCATTCCCTGAACAGTGAGGTATGGGTCATTCCCTGAACAGTGAGGTATGGGTCATTCCCTGAACAGTGAGGTATGGGTCATTCCCTGAACAGTGAGGTATGGGTCATTCCCTGAACAGTGAGGTATGGGTCATTCCCTAAACAGTGAGGTATGGGTCATTCCCTAAACAGTGAGGTATGGGTCATTCCCTGAACAGTGAGGTATGGGTCATTCCCTGAACAGTGAGGTATGGGTCCTTCCCTGAACAGTGAGGTATGGGTCATTCCCTGAACAGTGAGGTAATGGTCATTCCCTGAACAGTGAGGTAATGGTCCTCCCTGAACAGTGAGGTATGGGTCATTCCCTGAACAGTGAGGTAATGGTCATTCCCTGAACAGTGAGGTATGGGTCATTCCCTGAACAGTGAGGTAATGGTCCTTACCTGAACAGTGAGGTATGGGTCATTCCCTGAACAGTGAGGTAATGGTCATTCCCTGAACAGTGAGGTATGGGTCATTCCCTGAACAGTGAGGTAATGGTCATTCCCTGAACAGTGAGGTAATGGTCCTTACCTGAACAGTGAGGTAATGGTCATTCCCTGAACAGTGAGGTAATGGTCCTTACCTGAACAGTGAGGTAATGGTCCTTACCTGAACAGTGAGGTAATGGTCCTTCCCTGAACAGTGAGGTATTGTCCTTACCTGAACAGTGAGGTATGGGTCATTCCCTGAACAGTGAGGTAATGGTCCTTCCCTGAACAGTGAGGTATTGTCCTTACCTGAACAGTGAGGTAATGGTCCTTCCCTGAACAGTGAGGTATGGGTCATTCCCTGAACAGTGAGGTAATGGTCCTTACCTGAACAGTGAGGTAATGGTCCTTCCCTGAACAGTGAGGTAATGGTCCTTCCCTGAACAGTGAGGTAATGGTCCTTCCCTGAACAGTGAGGTAATGGTCCTTCCCTGAACAGTGAGGTATGGGTCATTCCCTGAACAGTGAGGTAATGGTCCTTCCCTGAACAGTGAGGTATGGGTCATTCCCTGAACAGTGAGGTAATGGTCCTTACCTGAACAGTGAGGTATGGGTCCTTCCCTGAACAGTGATGTATGGGTCATTCCCTGAACAGTGAGGTATGGGTCATTCCCTGAACAGTGAGGTATGGGTCATTCCCTGAACAGTGAGGTATGGGTCATTCCCTGAACAGTGAGGTATGGGTCATTCCCTGAACAGTGAGGTATGGGTCATTCCCTAAACAGTGAGGTATGGGTCATTCCCTAAACAGTGAGGTATGGGTCATTCCCTGAACAGTGAGGTATGGGTCATTCCCTGAACAGTGAGGTATGGATCATTCCCTAAACAGTGAGGTATGGGTCATTCCCTAAACAGTGAGGTATGGGTCATTCCCTAAACAGTGAGGTATGGGTCATTCCCTAAACAGTGAGGTATGGGTCATTCCCTAAACAGTGAGGTATGGGTCATTCCCTAAACAGTGAGGTATGGGTCATTCCCTGAACAGTGAGGTAATGGTCCTTACCTGAACAGTGAGGTGTGGGTCCTTCCCTGAACAGTGAGGTAATGGTCCTTACCTGAACAGTGAGGTAATGGTTCTTACCTGAACAGTGAGGTAATGGTCCTTACCTGAACAGTGAAGTAATGGTCCTTACCTGAACAGTGAGGTAATGGTCCTTACCTGAACAGTGAGGTAATGGTCCTTCCCTGAACAGTGAGGTATTGTCCTTACCTGAACAGTGAGGTATGGGTCATTCCCTGAACAGTGAGGTAATGGTCCTTCCCTGAACAGTGAGGTATTGTCCTTACCTGAACAGTGAGGTAATGGTCCTTCCCTGAACAGTGAGGTATGGGTCATTCCCTGAACAGTGAGGTAATGGTCCTTACCTGAACAGTGAGGTAATGGTCCTTCCCTGAACAGTGAGGTAATGGTCCTTCCCTGAACAGTGAGGTAATGGTCCTTCCCTGAACAGTGAGGTAATGGTCCTTCCCTGAACAGTGAGGTATGGGTCATTCCCTGAACAGTGAGGTAATGGTCCTTCCCTGAACAGTGAGGTATGGGTCATTCCCTGAACAGTGAGGTAATGGTCCTTACCTGAACAGTGAGGTATGGGTCCTTCCCTGAACAGTGATGTATGGGTCATTCCCTGAACAGTGAGGTATGGGTCATTCCCTGAACAGTGAGGTATGGGTCATTCCCTGAACAGTGAGGTATGGGTCATTCCCTGAACAGTGAGGTATGGGTCATTCCCTGAACAGTGAGGTATGGGTCATTCCCTAAACAGTGAGGTATGGGTCATTCCCTAAACAGTGAGGTATGGGTCATTCCCTGAACAGTGAGGTATGGGTCATTCCCTGAACAGTGAGGTATGGATCATTCCCTAAACAGTGAGGTATGGGTCATTCCCTAAACAGTGAGGTATGGGTCATTCCCTAAACAGTGAGGTATGGGTCATTCCCTAAACAGTGAGGTATGGGTCATTCCCTAAACAGTGAGGTATGGGTCATTCCCTAAACAGTGAGGTATGGGTCATTCCCTGAACAGTGAGGTAATGGTCCTTACCTGAACAGTGAGGTGTGGGTCCTTCCCTGAACAGTGAGGTAATGGTCCTTACCTGAACAGTGAGGTAATGGTTCTTACCTGAACAGTGAGGTAATGGTCCTTACCTGAACAGTGAAGTAATGGTCCTTACCTGAACAGTGAGGTAATGGTCCTTACCTGAACAGTGAAGTAATGGTCCTTACCTGAACAGTGAGGTAATGGTCCTTCCCTGAACAGTGAGGTAATGGTCCTTACCTGAACAGTGAGGTAATGGTTCTTACCTGAACAGTGAGGTAATGGTCCTTACCTGAACAGTGAGGTAATGGTCCTTACCTGAACAGTGAAGTAATGGTCCTTACCTGAACAGTGAGGTAATGGTCCTTACCTGAACAGTGAGGAAATGGTCCTTACCTGAACAGTGAGGTAATGGTCCTTACCTGAACAGTGAGGTAATGGTCCTTACCTGAACAGTGAGGTAATGGTCCTTAACTGAACAGTGAGGTATGGGTCCTTCCCTGAACAGTGAGGTAATGGTCCTTACCTGAACAGTGAGGTATGGGTCCACTCCAGTGTCCATTGATTTGACAGGTGAGTGATGACTCTCCAATCAGCTCTCGGTCCCCTGAACAGGAGTACTGTACCGTGGAGCCAAATGAGAACTTGTCCCCAACCATGGTACCGTAGGGAGGAGAGCCAGGGTTCCCACAGTCCTCCTCTATAACACACAATATCATTCCCAATAGCCAACAGTCAGATTGTTATGGCTCATTAACACTGTTTGTGTCCCAAATGGCACCCCTATTCCTTAAGTAGTGCACTACTTTTAACTACAGCCCTATTGCCCCTGTATAGGGAATGGGGTGCCATTTGGGATGTAGTCATCATTAACACAACACTCTTAGAAAAAAATGATTCCAAAACGATTTCTTTGGCTGTCATCATAGGAGAACCCTTTTGGGTTCCATGTAGAACTCTCGATCAGAAAGGGTTCTAAAATGGAACTCAATAGGGTTCTACCTTTTTTTTAAAGAGTGTATACTGTCGGTCAGTATCGCCATTACAGTCAGCCTTTATTAGGTCATTCGCATTTAGACAGAAGTTCGTTACACACATTTGTAACCTATACAAATCAAGTCCATTAAGGATCAAACACATGGCTAGAACAACAGGGAGATCGTGGAGAAATGCTTTGATGGATGTCACTCACAGCAAAAGATAAGTACTATTGCGCGCTAAATGAGAACTGTGCATCAACCTTTGGTGTGCATAGGCTTCCTTTTTTATCTCTAGTCTCCTCCTCTTGCACCTCAGTAGTTGTGGGTGTGTGGTACAGGTGTAGGATCTTAATTTGACCTGTGTCGTGGCAGCAAAATAATCCTGCAGCAACAGGATTTGAATGTATAGTCCATTATGTTGATTGATCGGGGGGAGGGGGTCAAAATGAGGCCACATGTTAAAGTGGAATACTGTTAATACAACCGTGTGACAGAGCTGGTTTATAGTGAATTTGTGTGAAGAAAAAAAAATCACGAAGCTCATCTGCATTTCCTCAGCAACAAAACAGTGATCAAATAAAGATCCCACATCTGTAGTTTCAACAAGTTGTGAAGAGAAAACAGACAACGTACCAAGACATTCAGGTAGAGGTTTGTCCCAGTGGCCAATAGGTTGACAGGTCAGTGCAGAGGAACCGAACAGGTAGTATCCAGGGTTACAGGTGTAGAACACCACACTGCCCAGGGTGAAATCACCCTGCTCTATCTTACTCTCCCTGATGGAGTTAGCCGGGATGCCAGGGTCTGTGCAGTTCACCACTGGAGAGAAGTAAAACACATTAATAACATTATATCACTGTTAATACAAATATATCTATAATAACTATTTGTCAAAACTATTTTATCATTAACAACTATTGTATCAATAACAACGATTGTATCAATAACAACTATTGTATCAATAACAACTACTGTATCATTAACAACTATTGACTGTATCAATAACAACTATTGTATCAATAACAACTACTGTATCAATAACAACTATTGACTGTATCAATAACAACTATTGTATCAATAACAACTATTGTCAAAACTACTGTATCAATAACTACTATTGTATCAATAACAACTATTGTATCAATAACAACTATTGTATCAATAATAACTATTGACTGTATCAATAACAACTATTGTATCAATAATAACTATTGACTGTATCAATAACAACTACTGTATCAATAACAACTATTGTATCAATAACAACTATTGTATCAATAACAACGATTGTATCAATAACAACTATTGTATCAATAACAACTATTGTATCAATAACAGCTATTGTATCAATAACAACTATTGTATCAATAACAACTATTGTATCAATAACAGCTATTGTATCAATAACAACTATTGTATCAATAACAACTACTGTATCAATAACAACTATTGTATCAATAACAACTATTGTATCAATAACAACTATTGTATCAATAACAACTACTGTATCAATAACAACTATTGTATCAATAACAACTATTGTATCAATAACAACTATTGACTGTATCAATAACAACTATTGTATCAATAACAACTATTGACTGTATCAATAACAACTATTGTATCAATAACAACTATTGTATCAATAACAACTATTGACTGTATCAATAACAACTATTGTATCAATAACAACTATTGTATCAATAACAACTATTGTATCAATAACAACTACTGTATCAATAACAACTATTGTATCAATAACAGCTATTGTATCAATAACAACTATTGACTGTATCAATAACAACGATTGTCAAAACTATTGTATCAATAAAAACTATTGTATCAATAACAACTACTGTATCAATAAAAACTATTGTATCAATAACAACTACTGTATCAATAACAACTATTGTATCAATAACAGCTATTGTATCAATAACAACTATTGTCAAAACTATTGTATCAATAACAACTATTGTATCAATAACAGCTATTGTATCAATAACAACTACTGTATCAATAACAACTACTGTATCAATAACAACTATTGTATCAATAACAACTATTGTATCAATAACAACTACTGTATCAATAACAACTATTGTATCAATAACAACTATTGTATCAATAACAACTATTGTATCAATAACAACTACTGTATCAATAACAACTATTGTATCAATAACAACTATTGTATCAATAACAACTATTGACTGTATCAATAACAACTATTGACTGTATCAATAACAACTATTGTATCAATAACAACTATTGTATCAATAACAACTATTGACTGTATCAATAACAACTATTGTATCAATAACAACTATTGTATCAATAACAACTATTGTATCAATAACAACTACTGTATCAATAACAACTATTGTATCAATAACAGCTATTGTATCAATAACAACTATTGACTGTATCAATAACAACGATTGTCAAAACTACTGTATCAATAAAAACTATTGTATCAATAACAACTACTGTATCAATAACAACTATTGTATCAATAACAACTATTGTATCAATAACAACTATTGTATCAATAACAACTATTGTATCAATAACAACTATTGTATCAATAACAGCTATTGTATCAATAACAACTATTGTCAAAACTATTGTATCAATAACAACTATTGTATCAATAACAACTATTGACTGTATCAATAACAACGATTGTCAAAACTATTGTATCAATAAAAACTATTGTATCAATAACAACTACTGTATCAATAAAAACTATTGTATCAATAACAACTACTGTATCAATAACAACTATTGTATCAATAACAACGATTGTCAAAACTGTGTCAATATTTCCCCCCTAGCCTGGTCTCAGATCCGCTCGTACCGTCTTGACAACTCCTAGGAAGCACAAACAGATCTGGGACCAGGCTACAATTCCCCTAATGAACGTATATATTTACCTATCTACCATCGTCATACCATAGATCTAACTGTCCCCCCCCCCAGCCCCCCCCATGTGAAGCTCAGACAATACAACATATTCCATCTGGATGAACTAGTCACTAGGAAGTGCTATCTGTGGTATCTGTCAAGTGTCGTCTGTGTTAAATTGCCAGTTAATAATAGAATCGCTGAAATGACACAAATCGCAGCCTGCCCCTGTTTATACGATGATGAATGGCTGAAATGACACAAATCGCAGCCTGCTCCTGTTTCTACGACGATGAATGGCTGAAATGACACAAACCACAGCCTGCTCCTGTTTCTACGACGATGAATGGCTGAAATGACACAAACCACAGCCTGCTCCTGTTTCTACGACGATGAATGGCTGAAATGACACAAATCGCAGCCTGCTCCTGTTTCTACGACGATGAATGGCTGAAATGACACAAATCACAGCCTGCTCCTGTTTCTACGACGATGAATGGCTCATCTGCACTTGGATGTACCCCGTGCTATATTATGAAGTATTTTAAATACTAATGAGGCTTAAAATGACTTGTTTATTTTCCAGAGATGTACTGTAGGCTATAGGTGTTAGGTGTCTGTGCTCTGCTGTTTCTGTAGCCAATGAAATGCTTTGAAAGGCGGGGTCATGGCTCACATCAACTCTCCAACACACACACACACATTCATTGACGCCACACACACATTGATGCCACACCCACACACACACACACACACACACACACACACACACACACACACACACACACACACACACACACACACACACACACACACACACACACACACACACACACACACTTTCATACTCTTCACACATACTGCTGTTAGTGTTTATTATCTATCCTGTTGTCTAGTTACTTTACCCCTACCTACAGTATCCTGCTGTTACTGTCTATTATCTATCCTTTACCCCTACCTACAGTATACTGCTGTTACTGACTATTATCTATCCTTTACCCCTACCTACAGTATACTGCTGTTACTGTCTATTATCTATCCTTTACCCCTACCTACAGTATCCTGCTGTTACTGTCTATTATCTATCCTTTACCCCTACCTACAGTATACTGCTGTTACTGTCTATTATCTATCCTTTACCCCTACCTACAGTATCCTGCTGTTACTGTCTATTATCTATCCTTTACCCCTACCTACAGTATACTGCTGTTACTGTCTATTATCTATCCTTTACCCCTACCTACAGTATACTGCTGTTACTGTCTATTATCTATCCTTTACCCCTACCTACAGTATACTGCTGTTACTGTCTATTATCTACCCACCTCCACTGCCTGCTCCCCACCTCTACAGGTGGCTGTTGACTCCACTGCCTGCTCCCCACCTCTACACGAAGGTAGACTCCACTCCACTGTTGACTCCACTGCCTGCTACCCACCTCTACATGAAGGTGGTTGTTGACTCCACTGGCGACTCGCCTGGCACTGGGCTCTGGACACTCCCTCCAGTACGTAACCTTGGTTACAGAAGAAGCTGACCACATCGTTGTAGTTGAATCCGTCCCCTGTAGTTCTCCCATAGATGGGACTGCCTGGATGGCCACATGTGATTGCTGCACACATAAAACATACAATTACTGGAAAAATATATATGGAAACGACATGGGCCATATTGAGTATCCCCATCGGTGTTCTAGTGACATTGTCTTGGTCTAATCTGGACCTCCAAGCCAGTTCCACTGGTCTGTTTAGTTACTCAACCCCTCTATTAGAGGACTGCTTTAGATCTGGGACACGAGGTTGGGTTTGCAATTCATTTCCAGTTCGAACAGAAAAAAAACAGAATTACTCCGGACCTCGTAGGGTAACAATTGAATATCCCTCGTTCAAAAAAAGGGGGGAGAGGGGAGGGGGGGGTGTTCACCCATTCTAGTCATTCTATTTCGATGCCTGCAGCACAGTAAAGGGGGGGGGGGGGTTCAACCATTCTAGTCATTCTATTTCTATGCCTGCAGCACAGTAAAGGGGGGGTTCACCCATTCTAGTCATTCTATTTCTATGCCTGCAGCACAGTAAAAGGGGGGGTTCACCCATTCTAGTCATTCTATTTCTATGCCTGCAGCACAGTAAAAGGGTGGGGTTCACCCATTCTAGTCATTCCATTTCTATGCCTGCAGCACAGTAAAAGGGAGGGTTCACCCATTCTAGTCATTCTATTTCTATGACTGCCGCACAGTAAAGGGGGGGTTCACCCATTCTAGTCATTCTAATTCTATGCCTGCAGCACAGTAAAAGGGGGTTTACCCATTCTAGTCATTCTATTTCTATGCCTGCAGCACAGTAAAAGGGAGTTTACCCATTCTAGTCATTCTATTTCTATGCCTGCAGCACAGTAAAAGGGGGTTTACCCATTCTAGTCATTCTATTTCTATGCCTGCAGCACAGTAAAAAGGGGGGGGGGGGGGGGTTCAACCATTCTAGTCATTCTATTTCTATGCCTGCAGCACAGTAAAAGGGGGGGCAGGAGTTCAATACAGCTGATGAATATTCAACACATCATCAATATCATTACCATTCTATTAACCTTGGAACACCCAGAGAGATCCAGTTCTATATGTTGATGAAGATGAAAACGATATAGAAAATGGACTATAGAATAATGTTCGTAGTGAAGAAGAAAACCTCCGTAAGTCAACTAGAGAGATTTGTTGACACAGCAGCAGTAAGCTCACTGTACACTTCAATTCAACTGTAAACAAACCTTCACATCAATATCAGTAGATTCAGGATGTCCCTTGTGGGCATCCGTATTTTATACAAAGCATTAAGTTAAGTAAACAAGTCTACTCGTGTTTTTGGCACTGTTGCTGTGCCTTTTCATTAGAGTCATGTTGGCTGGGTGGGGTTGGGGGTGGAGTCATGTTGGCTGGGCGGGGTTGGGGGTGGAGTCATGTTGGCTGGGTGGGGTTGGGGGTGGAGTCATGTTGGCTGGGTGGGGTTGGGGGTGGAGTCATGTTGGCTGGGTGGGGTTGGGGGTGGAGTCATGTTGGCTGGGTGGGGTTGGGGGTGGAGTCATGTTGGCTGGGTGGGGTTGGGGGTGGAGTCATGTTGGCTGGGCGGGGTTGGAGGTGGAGTCATGTTGGCTGGGTGGGGTTGGGGGTGGAGTCATGTTGGCTGGGTGGGGTTGGGGGATTATACTGGGAGGTTGGGGGTGGAGTCATGTTGGTTGGGTAGGGTTGGGGGACTATAACGGGAGATTGGGGGTAGAGTCATGTTGGCTGGGTGGGGTTGGGGGACTATAATGGTAGGTTGGGGGTAGAGTCATGTTGGCTGGGTGGGGTTGGGGGACTATAATGGGAGGTTTGGGGTGGAGTCATGTTTGCTGGGTGGGGTTGTGGGTAGAGTCATGTTGGCTGGGTGGGGTTGGGGGACTATAATGGGAGGTTTGGGGTGGAGTCATGTTGGCTGGGTGGGGGTGGGGGTGGAGTCATGTTGGCTGGGCAGGGTTGGGGGACTATAATGGTAGGTTGGGGGTAGAGTCATGTTGGCTGGGTGGGGTTTGGGGTGGAGTCATGTTG
The DNA here is from genome assembly GCF_002021735.2 of Oncorhynchus kisutch. NCBI lineage: Eukaryota > Metazoa > Chordata > Actinopteri > Salmoniformes > Salmonidae > Oncorhynchus > Oncorhynchus kisutch. Next base: position 11,361,800 of record NW_022261979.1, read on the forward strand.
GCTGGGTGGGGGTGGGGGTGGAGTCATGTTGGCTGGGTGGGGTTGGGGGACTATAATGGTAGGTTGGGGGTAGAGTCATGTTGGCTGGGTGGGGTTGGGGGTGGAGTCATGTTGGCTGGGTGGGGTTGGGGGATTATACTGGGAGGTTGGGGGTGGAGTCATGTTGGCTGGGTGGGGTTGGGGGACTATAATGGGAGGTTGGGGGTGGAGTCATGTTGGTTGGGTAGGGTTGGGGGACTATAACGGGAGATTGGGGGTAGAGTCATGTTGGCTGGGTGGGGTTGGGGGACTATAATGGTAGGTTGGGGGTAGAGTCATGTTGGCTGGGTGGGGTTGGGGGACTATAATGGGAGGTTTGGGGTGGAGTCATGTTTGCTGGGTGGGGTTGTGGGTAGAGTCATGTTGGCTGGGTGGGGTTGGGGGACTATAATGGGAGGTTTGGGGTGGAGTCATGTTGGCTGGGTGGGGGTGGGGGTGGAGTCATGTTGGCTGGGCAGGGTTGGGGGACTATAATGGGAGGTTGGGGGTGGAGTCATGTTGGCTGGGTGGGGTTGGGGGTAGAGTCATGTTGGCTGGGTGGGGTTGGGGGAATATGATGGGAGATTGGGGGTGGAGTCATGTTGGCTGGGTGGGGTTGGGGGACTAGAATGGGAGATTGAGGGTAGAGTCATGTTGGCTGGGTGGGGTTGGGGGATTATACTGGGAGGTTGGGGGTGGAGTCATGTTGGCTGGGTGGGGTTGGGGGACTATAATGGGAGGTTGGGGGTGGAGTCATGTTGGTTGGGTAGGGTTGGGGGACTATAACGGGAGATTGGGGGTAGAGTCATGTTGGCTGGGTGGGGTTGGGGGACTATAATGGTAGGTTGGGGGTAGAGTCATGTTGGCTGGGTGGGGTTGGGTGTGGAGTCATGTTGGCTGGGTGGGGTTGGGGGATTATACTGGGAGGTTGGGGGTGGAGTCATGTTGGCTGGGTGGGGTTGGGGGACTATAATGGGAGGTTGGGGGTGGAGTCATGTTGGTTGGGTAGGGTTGGGGGACTATAACGGGAGATTGGGGGTAGAGTCATGTTGGCTGGGTGGGGTTGGGGGACTATAATGGTAGGTTGGGGGTAGAGTCATGTTGGCTGGGTGGGGTTGGGGGACTATAATGGGAGGTTTGGGGTGGAGTCATGTTTGCTGGGTGGGGTTGTGGGTAGAGTCATGTTGGCTGGGTGGGGTTGGGGGACTATAATGGGAGGTTTGGGGTGGAGTCATGTTGGCTGGGTGGGGGTGGGGGTGGAGTCATGTTGGCTGGGCAGGGTTGGGGGACTATAATGGGAGGTTGGGGGTGGAGTCATGTTGGCTGGGTGGGGTTGGGGGTAGAGTCATGTTGGCTGGGTGGGGTTGGGGGAATATGATGGGAGATTGGGGGTGGAGTCATGTTGGCTGGGTGGGGTTGGGGGACTAGAATGGGAGATTGAGGGTAGAGTCATGTTGGCTGGGTGGGGTTGGGGGACTAGAATGGGAGATTGAGGGTAGAGTCATGTTGGCTGGGTGTGGTTGGGGGAATATGATGGGAGGTTGGGGGTGGAGTCATGTTGGCTGGGTGGGGTTGGGGTACTATACTGGGAGGTTGGGGGTGGAGTCATGTTGTCTGGGTGGGGTTGGGGGTGGAGTCATGTTGGCTGGGTGGGGTTGGGGGACTATATTTGGAGGTTGGGGGTGGAGTCATGTTGGCTGGGTGGGGTTGGGGGTGGAGTCATGTTGGCTGGGTGGGGTTGAGGGTGGAGTCATGTTGGCTGGGTGGGGTTGAGGGTGGAGTCAAGTTGGGTGGGTGGGGTTGGGGGACTATGATGGTGGAGGCCCCAAAAAATAACCTAACAAATACACAGACCTGTAGGGTCGATATAACAACATGTACAGACCAGTTGGGTAGATATAACAACCAGTAGGATAGATATAACAACCAGTAGGGTAGATATAACAACCTGTAGGGTCGATATAACAACATGTACAGACCAGTAGGAGGGATATAACAACATGTACAGACCAGTAGGGTGGATATAACAACTAGTAGGGTAGATATAACAACATGTTCAGACCAGTAGGGTGGATATAACAACATGTACAGACCAGTAGGGTAGATATAACAACATGTACAGACCAGTAGGGTAGATATAACAACCAGTAGGGTAGATATAACAACATGTTCAGACCAGTAGGGTAGATATAACAACATGTAGAGACCAGTAGGGTAGATATAACAACATGTACAGACCAGTAGGGTAGATATAACAACCAGTAGGATAGATATAACAACATGTACAGACCAGTAGGGTAGATATAACAACCAGTAGGATAGATATAACAACATGTACAGACCAGTAGGGTAGATATAACAACCAGTAGGGTAGATATAACAACATGTACAGACCAGTAGGGTAGATATAACAACCAGTAGGGTAGATATAACAACATGTTCAGACCAGTAGGATAGATTTAACAACATGTACAGACCAGTAGGGTAGAGGGTGAATACTTACAGACACACAGCGGCAGCTGTCCAGACCAGAGGTGATCCTGCTGGCAGATACGGACCGAGGATCCTATGAGTCTGAAGCCAGGGTTACACTGGTAGACCACGGTGTCTCTGTATCCGAAGTTCTCCCCTATCGCCTGACCGTTCACAATCTGCTCCGGGATACCGCAGTGACCAGCTGGAGAGGTGGGGGGGGGGGGGGGGGGGGGGGGGTGTTAAGGGCAATCATATCCTCTATGTGTCCTCTATGTATCCTCTATGTCTCCTCTATGTATCCTCTATGTATCCTCTATGTCTCCTCTATGTCTCCTCTATGTATCCTCCTCTATGTATCCTCTATGTATCCTCTATGTCTCCTCTATGTATCCTCTATGTATCCTCTATGTATCCTCCTCTATGTATCCTCTATGTATCCTCTATGTCTCCTCTATGTAGCCTCTATTTCTCCTCTATGTCTCCTCTATGTATCCTCTATGTCTCCTCTATGTCTCCTCTATGTATCCTCTATGTGTCCTCTATGTATCCTCTATGTCTCCTCTATGTCTCCTCTATGTCTCCTCTAGTCGGAAGTTTACATACACCTTAGCCAAATACATTTAAACTCAGTTTTTCACAATTCCTGACATTTAATCCTATTAAAAATTATAATTTTAGGTCAGTTAGGATCGCCACTTTAATTTTAAGAATGTGAAATGTCAGAATAATAGTAGGGAGAATGATTTATTTCAGCTTTTATTTCTTTCATCACATTCCCAGTGGGTTAGAAGTTTACATACACTCAATTAGTACTTGGTAGCATTGCCTTTAAATTGTTTAACTTGGGTCAAACGTTTTGGGTAGCCTTCCACAAGCTTACCACAATAAGTTGGGTGAATTTTGGCCCATTCCTCCGGACAGAGCTGATGTAATTAAGTCAGGTTTGTAGGCCTCCTTGCTAGCACACGCTTTTTCAGTTCTGCCTACAAATCATCTATAGGTTTGAGGCCAGGGCTTTGTGATGGCAACTCCAATACCTTGACTTTGTTGTCCTTAAGCCATTTTGCCACAACTTTGGAAGTATGCTTGGGGTCATTGTCCATCTGGAAGACCCATTTGCGACCAAGCTTTAACTTCCTGACTGATGTCTTAAGATGTTGCTTAAATATATCCACGTAATTTTCCTCCCTCATGATGCCATCAGTCCCTCCTGCTGCAAAGCACCCCCACAACATGATGTTGCCACCCCCGTGCTTCACGGTTGGGATGGTGTTCTTCGGTTTGCAAGCCTCCCTTTTTCCTCAAAACATAACGATGGTCATTCTGGCCAAACAGCTCTATTTTTGTTTCATCAGACCATTCATCAGACATTTCTCCAAACATACTATTGTGTCGAAAATATTACTTGTGTCTTGCACAAAGTAGATGTCCTAACCGACCAGCCAAAACTATAGTTTGTTAACAAGAAATTTGTGGAGAGGTTGAAAAACAAGTTTTTATACTCCAACCTAAGTGTATATAAACTTCTGACTTCAACTGTATTTAACATATGGACACTTTTACACCAATATTTACTACGCCGTGACCAGGGTCTGTAGTGATGCCTGAGAAGCAACACTGCGCCACCCGGGAGCCCCATTGACTATATGAACTGTTGAGTTCATATACCATTTGTATTGGTGTGGGAACTAATCCCACTACCACTGTGAATGTGTCCTATACTGTACATCTCTCTCTCTCTCTACCTATCATTCAAGCCCATCTCTCCCACTACCACTATGAATGTGTCCTATACTGTACATCTCTCTCTCTACCTATCTCTCAAGCCTGTCTCTCCCACTAAATAAATAGGAAAAGAGGGAAGGAGAATAGGAGTTTCCTGGTCCTAGATGTGTCTATGCTGTCATGA
>NW_022261979.1:11368701-11383701 GCF_002021735.2 Oncorhynchus kisutch
TCCTACAATAGTTCCCATGACAACACAGAGACAATCTCTACACAACGAAGACTTGATCAAGACGTCTTTCAGTGGTAAAATGTCACCACCCACTTCTGCATCGAGGTCGTTCGTTCCGCCAGCTCCACGCCCCATTGGCCAGGCACTGGATGTGAGCGGGACCGAGCCGGTAGTAACCCGGGTTACAGCTGAACACCACCTTGGTTCTGAACTCATAGCTGGACCCGTTGACGATCGTCCACTTCCCGTGGTCCAGAGAGAAGGAGCCCAGACTGGGGCAGACCACCACTGTGGGACCACAAACACAAAGAACAAACCAACACAGACAGGGGTGAAAAAACTATTGTCCTACCTGTGCAGTCTGGTATTTTGTTGTGGTTGCTCCATGAGTCTGTGTGTTAATCGTATCTCCCTTCCTACCTGGGCAGCGAGGTATCTGTCCTACCTGGGCAGCGAGGTATCTGTCCTACCTGAGCAGCGGGGTATCTTGTTATGGTTGCTCCATGAGTGTGTGTGTTAATCTCATCTCCCTTCCTACCTGGGCAGCGAGGTATCTGTCCTACCTGAGCAGCGGGGTATTTTGTTGTGGTTGCTCCATGAGTGTGTGTGTTAATCTCATCTCCCTTCCTACCTGGGCAGCGAGGTATCTGGCCTACCTGGGCAGCGAGGTATCTGTCCTACCTGAGCAGCGGGGTATCTTGTTGTGGTTGCTCCATGAGTGTGTGTGTTAATCTCATCTCCCTTCCTACCTGGGCAGCGAGGTATCTGTCCTACCTGGGTTTCGGGGTATCTGTCCTACCTGGGCATCGGGGTACCTGTCCTACCTGGGCAGCGAGGTATCTGTCCTACCTGGGCAGCGAGGTATCTGTCCTACCTGAGCAGCGGGGTATCTTGTTGTGGTTGCTCCATGAGTGTGTGTGTTAATCTCATCTCCCTTCCTACCTGGGCAGCGAGGTATCTGTCCTACCTGGGCATCGGGGTATCTGTCCTACCTGGGCATCAGGGTATCTGTCCTACCTGGGCAGCGAGGTATCTGTCCTACCTGGGCAGCGAGGTATCTTGTTGTGGTTGCTCCATGTGCCGTCAGGCTGGCAGACGGTGGCGGTGAGATCCTTGGAGGAGAGCCTGAAGCCGTTGTTGCAGAAGTAGGTTAACCGTGCTGCCACGGAGTAATCAACAGCCTGGACGCCTCCATTCAGCGGTGCAGTGGGCACGCCACACGCCACGGCTAGGGGGAGGAACACACACACAGGGTGACACATGAGGCATCTGCACGCCACACGCCACGGCTAGGGGGAGGAACACACACACAGGGTGACACATGAGGCATCTGCACGCCACGGCTAGGAGGAGGAACACACACACAGGGTGACACATGAGGCATCTGGACGCCACGGCTAGGGGGAGGAACACACACACAGGGTGACACATGAGGCATCTGGACGCCACGGCTAGGGGGAGGAACACACACACAGGGTGACACATGAGGCATCTGGACGCCACGGCTAGGGGGAGGAACACACACACAGGGTGACACATGAGGCATCTGGACGCCACGGCTAGGAGGAGGAACACACACACAGGGTGACACGAGGCATCTGCACGCCACGGCTAGGAGGAGGAACACACACACAGGGTGACACGAGGCATCTGCACGCCACGGCTAGGAGGAGGAACACACACACAGGGTGACACGAGGCATCTGCACGCCACGGCTAGGAGGAGGAACACACACACAGGGAGACACGAGGCATCTGCACGCCACACGCCACGGCTAGGGGGAGGAACACACACACAGGGTGACACGAGGCATCTGCACGCCACGGCTAGGGGGAGGAACACACACACAGGGAGACACAAGGCATCTGCACGCCACGGCTAGGAGGAGGAACACACACACAGGGTGACACGAGGCATCTGCACGCCACACGCCACGGTTAGGGGGAGGAACACACCTGCACCACACACAGGCCAATACACACACACACACACACACACGTATATATATATATTTCACAGAAATATGAGATGAGATTGTTTTTTAATTTGACCTTTATTTAACCAGTCAAGTTAGTTAAGAACTAATTCTTATTTTCAATGACAGCCTAGGCACAGTGGGTTAACTGCCTGTTCAGGGGCACCTCCGTGAAATGCTTTAAATAACTGAAGATTAACGACACAAATAGGCATCAATACTGGCTGTCTGATTTGACAGGACATTTGTCTCAGTGTAATGGTTACGGTTTTACTGCTCTTAGCTCCATTTTACTGTGAAATGTGTATGACAGTAATCTGATTCACTGTACCAGCTGGTTCATGGGTAATCTTTCCCATAGTTCACTGTGATATGTTTATGACAGTAATCTGATTCACTGTACCAGTCAATTCATGGGGCGGCAGGGTAGCCTAGTGGTTAGAGCGTTGGACTAGTAACCGGAAGGTTGCAAGTTCAAATCCCCGAGCTGACAAGGTCCAAATCTGTCGTTCTGCCCCTGAACAGGCAGTTAACCCACTGTTCCTAGACCAGTTAACCCACTGTTCCTAGACCAGTTAACCCACTGTTCCTAGACCAGTTAACCCCACTGTTCCTAGACCAGTTAACCCCACTGTTCCTAGACCAGTTAACCCACTGTTCCTAGACCAGTTAACCCACTGTTCCCCGGTAGGCCGTCATTGAAAATAAGAATTTGTTCTTAACTGACTTGCCTGGTTAAATAAAGGTAAAATAAAAATAAAAATCTAAACTCCCAGATACCTCAGACTCAACACATCTAAACTCCCAGATACCTCAGGCTCAACACATCTAAACTCCCAGATACCTCAGACTCAACACATCTAAACTCCCATATACCTCAGACTCAACACATCTAAACTCCCAGATACCTCAGGCTCAACACACAACACATCTAAACTCCCAGATACCTCAGGCTCAACACACAACACATCTAAACTCCCAGATACCTCAGGCTCAACACATCTAAACTCCCAGATACCTCAGGCTCAACACACAACACATCTAAACTCCCAGATACCTCAGACTCAACACATCTAAACTCCCAGATACCTCAGACTCAACACATCTAAACTCCCATATACCTCAGACTCAACACATCTAAACTCCCAGATACCTCAGACTCAACACATCTAAACTCCCAGATACCTCAGGCTCAACACATCTAAACTCCCAGATACCTGACTCAACACATCTAAACTCCCAGATATCTCAGGCTCAACACACATCTAAACTCCCAGATACCTCAGGCTCAAATCATCTAAACTCCCAGACACCTCAGGCTCAACACATCTAAACTCCCAGATATCTCAGGCTCAACACATCTAAACTCCCAGATACCTCAGACTCAACACATCTAAACTCCCAGATACCTCAGACTCAACACACAACACATCTAAACTCCCAGATACCTCAGACTCAACACATCTAAACTCCCAGATACCTCAGACTCAACACATCTAAACTCCCAGATACCTCAGACTCAACACAACTCCCAGATACCTGACTCAACACATCTAAACTCCCAGATACCTCAGACTCAACACATCTAAACTCCCAGATACCTCAGACTCAACACATCTAAACTCCCAGATACCTCAGACTCAACACATCTAAGTGAAATGCAACTTAAAAGCCCTTAACCAACATTACAGTTCAATAAACATAATTAATAAAATACTAAATAAACAAGCAATCAAAAAGTGACATCACATAACAATAACGAGTCAATGTGGAGGCTATATACAGGGTATTACGGTACAGAGTCAATGTGGAGGCTATATACAGGGTATTACGGTACAGAGTCAATGTGGAGGCTATATACAGGGTATTACGGTACAGAGTCAATGTGGAGGCTATATACAGGGTATTACGGTACAGAGTCAATGTGGAGGCTATATACAGGGTATTACGGTACAGAGTCAATGTGGAGGCTGTATACAGGGTATTACGGTACAGAGTCAATGTGGAGGCTATATACAGGGTATTACGGTACAGAGTCAATGTGGAGGCTATATACAGGGTATTACGGTACAGAGTCAATGTGGAGGCTATATACAGGGTGTTACGGTACAGAGTCAATGTGGAGGCTATATACAGGGTGTTACGGTACAGAGTCAATATGGAGGCTGTATACAGGGTATTACGGTACAGAGTCAATGTGGAGGCTATATACAGGGTATTACGGTACAGAGTCAATGTGGAGGCTATATACAGGGTATTACGGTACAGAGTCAATGTGGAGGCTATATACAGGGTATTACGGTACAGAGTCAATGTGGAGGCTATATACAGGGTATTACGGTACAGAGTCAATGTGGAGGCTATATACAGGGTGTTACGGTACAGAGTCAATGTGGAGGCTATATACAGGGTGTTACGGTACAGAGTCAATATGGAGGCTGTATACAGGGTATTACGGTACAGAGTCAATGTGGAGGCTATATACAGGGGGTACCGGTACAGAGTCAATGTGGAGGCTATATACACGGGGTACCGGTACAGAGTCAATGTGGAGGCTGTATACAGGGGGTACCGGTACAGAGTCAATGTGGAGGCTATATACAGGGTATTACGGTACAGAGTCAATGTGGAGGCTATATACAGGGTATTACGGTACAGAGTCAATGTGGAGGCTATATACAGGGGGTACCGGTACAGAGTCAATGTGGAGGCTATATACAGGGGGTACCGGTACAGAGTCAATGTGGAGGCTATATACAGGGTATTACGGTACAGAGTCAATGTGGAGGCTATATACAGGGTATTACGGTACAGAGTCAATGTGGAGGCTATATACAGGGTATTACGGTACAGAGTCAATGTGGAGGCTATATACAGGGTATTACGGTACAGAGTCAATGTGGAGGCTATATACAGGGTGTTACGGTACAGAGTCAATGTGGAGGCTATATACAGGGTATTACGGTACAGAGTCAATGTGGAGGCTATATACAGGGTATTACGGTACAGAGTCAATGTGGAGGATATATACAGGGTGTTACGGTACAGAGTCAATGTGGAGGCTATATACAGGGTATTACGGTACAGAGTCAATGTGGAGGCTATATACAGGGTATTACGGTACAGAGTCAATGTGGAGGCTATATACAGGGTATTACGGTACAGAGTCAATGTGGAGGCTATATACAGGGTATTACGGTCCAGAGTCAATGTGGAGGCTATATACAGGGTGTTACGGTACAGAGTCAATGTGGAGGCTATATACAGGGTATTACGGTACAGAGTCAATGTGGAGGCTATATACAGGGTATTACGGTACAGAGTCAATGTGGAGGCTATATACAGGGTGTTACGGTACAGAGTCAATGTGGAGGCTATATACAGGGTATTACGGTACAGAGTCAATGTGGAGGCTATATACAGGGTATTACGGTACAGAGTCAATGTGGAGGCTATATACAGGGTATTACGGTACAGAGTCAATGTGGAGGCTATATACAGGGTATTACGGTACAGAGTCAATGTGGAGGCTATATACAGGGTATTACGGTACAGAGTCAATGTGGAGGCTATATACAGGGTATTACGGTACAGAGTCAATGTGGAGGCTATATACAGGGTATTACGGTACAGAGTCAATGTGGAGGCTATATACAGGGTATTACGGTACAGAGTCAATGTGGAGGCTATATACAGGGTATTACGGTACAGAGTCAATGTGGAGACTATATACAGGGTGTTACGGTACAGAGTCAATGTGGAGGCTATATACAGGGTATTACGGTACAGAGTCAATGTGGAGGCTATGTACAGGGTATTACGGTACAGAGTCAATGTGGAGGCTATATACAGGGTGTTACGGTACAGAGTCAATGTGGAGGCTATATACAGGGTATTACGGTACAGAGTCAATGTGGAGGCTAAATACAGGGTATTACGGTACAGAGTCAATGTGGAGGCTATATACAGGGTATTACGGTACAGAGTCAATGTGGAGGCTATATACAGGGTATTACGGTACAGAGTCAATGTGGAGGCTATATACAGGGTATTACGGTACAGAGTCAATGTGGAGGCTATATACAGGGTGTTACGGTACAGAGTCAATGTGGAGGCTATATACAGGGTGTTACGGTACAGAGTCAATGTGGAGGCTATATACAGGGTGTTACGGTACAGAGTCAATGTGGAGGCTATATACAGGGTATTACGGTACAGAGTCAATGTGGAGGCTATATACAGGGTGTTACGGTACAGAGTCAATGTGGAGGCTATATACAGGGTGTTACGGTACAGAGTCAATGTGGAGGCTATATACAGGGTGTTACGGTACAGAGTCAATGTGGAGGCTATATACAGGGTATTACGGTACAGAGTCAATGTGGAGGCTATATACAGGGTGTTACGGTACAGAGTCAATGTGGAGGCTATATACAGGGTATTACGGTACAGAGTCAATGTGGAGGCTATATACAGGGTATTACGGTACAGAGTCAATGTGGAGGCTATATACAGGGTATTACGGTACAGAGTCAATGTGGAGGTTATATACAGGGTATTACGGTACAGAGTCAATGTGGAGGCTATATACAGGGTGTTACGGTACAGAGTCAATGTGGAGGCTATATACAGGGTATTACGGTACAGAGTCAATGTGGAGGCTATATACAGGGTGTTACGGTACAGAGTCAATGTGGAAGTTATATACAGGGTATTACGGTACAGAGTCAATGTGGAGGTTATATACAGGGTGTTACGGTACAGAGTCAATGTGGAGGCTATATACAGGGTATTACGGTACAGAGTCAATGTGGAGGCTATATACAGGGTATTACGGTACAGAGTCAATGTGGAGGCTATATACAGGGTATTACGGTACAGAGTCAATGTGGAGGCTATATACAGGGTATTACGGTACAGAGTCAATGTGGAGGCTATATACAGGGTGTTACGGTACAGAGTCAATGTGGAGGCTATATACAGGGTATTACGGTACAGAGTCAATGTGGAGGCTATATACAGGGTGTTACGGTACAGAGTCAATGTGGAGGCTATATACAGGGTATTACGGTACAGAGTCAATGTGGAGGCTATATACAGGGTGTTACGGTACAGAGTCAATGTGGAGGCTATATACAGGGTTTTACGGTACAGAGTCAATGTGGAGGCTATATACAGGGTATTACGGTACAGAGTCAATGTGGAGGCTATATACAGGGGTACCGGTACAGAGTCAATGTGGAGGCTATATACAGGGTATTACGGTACAGAGTCAATGTGGAGGCTATATACAGGAGGTACTGGTACAGAGTCAATGTGGAGGCTATATACAGGGTATTACGGTACAGAGTCAATGTGGAGGCTATATACAGGGGGGTACTGGTACAGAGTCGATGTGGAGGGTATATGCAGGGGGTACTGGTACAGAGTCAATGTGGAGGGTATATACAGGGGGTACTGGTACAGAGTCAATGTGGAGGCTATATACAGGGTATTACGGTACAGAGTCAATGTGGAGGCTATATACAGGGGGTACAGAGTCAATGTGGAGACTATATACAGGGTGTTACGGTACAGAGTCAATGTGGAGGCTATATACAGGGCGTATTGAGTCAATGTGCAGGGGTACAGGTTAGTTGAGGTAATTTGTAAAGTGACCATGCAGAGTAAATAAACAGCGAGTAGCAGCAGTGTAAAAACTATGTAAATAGTCTGGGTGGCCATTTGATTAATTGTTCAGCAGTTTTATGGCTTGGGGGGGTAGAAGCTGTTGAGGAGCCTTTTGGACCTTGGTGCTCTGGTACCGCTTGCTGTGCGGTAGCAGATAGAACCGTTTATGACTAGGGTGACTGGGGTCTCTGACAAATTTATGGGGCCTTCCTCTGACACCACCTAGTACAGTATATACAGTGGCAAGAAACAGTATGTGAACCCTTTGGAATTACCTGGATTTCTGCATCAATTGGTCATCAAATTTGATCAGATCTTAAGTCACAACAATAGACAAACACAGTCTGCTAAAACTAATCACACACAAATTATTGTATTATTCTGTCTATATTGAATACATCATTTAACATTCAGTGTGGGTTGGAAAAAGTATGTGAACCCCCTAGGCTAATGACTTCTCCAAAAGCGAATTGGAGTCAGGAGTCAGCTAACCTGGAGTCCAATCAATAAGATGCGATTGGAGATGTTGGTTCGAGCTGCCCTGTCCTATAAAAAACACTCACACAATTTGAGTTTGCTATTCACAAGAAGCATTGCCTGATGTGAACCTCGAACAAAAGAAGAAGAAAGATTAAGAATAAAAACTGTTGACTTGCATAAAGCTGGAAGTTACAAAAGTATCTCTTAAAGCCTTGATGTTCATCAGTCCATGATAAGACAAATCGTCTACAAATGGAGAAAGTTCAGCACTGTTGCTACTCTCCCTAGGAGTGGCCATCCTGCAAAGATGACTGGAAGAGCAACGCGCAGAATGCTCAATGGGGTTAAGAAGCAGAATCCAGAAATCTCTGGAACATGCAAACATTCATTCATTAAAAATCCTACAATGTGATTTTCAGGATTTTTTTTTCTCATTTTGTCTGTCATCATTGAAGTGTACCTATGATGAAAATTACAGGACCCTGTCATCTTTTTAAGTGGGAGAACTTGCACAATTGGTGGCTGACTAAATACTTTTTTGCCCCACTGTATATATATATATATATATATATATATATATATATATATGGCTTAAGGACAACAAAGTCAAGATATTGGAGTGGTCATCACAAAGCCCTGACCTCAATCCTATAGGAAATGTGTGGGCAGAACTGATCCACTTTTCATTTTCCATTTGTTTTGTCTTACACGCCTGGTTTCAATTCCCCAATTACTTGTTCATTATTTAAACCTCTGTTCCCCCATGTTTGTTTGTGAGTAATTGTTTGTATGTAATACGGTCCGTTATTGTGGGCATTATTGCGTTGTATGTGTTTGTATTTTGAGTAAATACGTTTTTTACTCATATCTGCTGTCCTGCGCCTGACTCCTCCACCACCAGCTCACACAGACTTTATAACAGTTGCATTACAACATGTAATTTAAATATATTTTTATTTGGATTTAATGTAATGCAATGGATTGTGGATATAATGGATTTAATGTAATAGACAAACACAAAATAGTTTAAATTGGTGAAGTTAAATGTAAAAAAAATAACCTGTTTTAAACCCCCTTTGCTATGTAGCCGATAAACAAGATCTGGTGCAACCAATTACCTTCAGAAGTCACATAGTTAGTTAAATAAAGTCCACCTGTGTGCAATCTAAGTGTCACATGACAGTAAATATACACCTCTTCTAAAAGGCCCCAGAGTCTGCAACACCACTAAGCAACGGGCACCACCAAGCAAGCAGCACCATGAAGACCAAGGAACTCTCCAAATAGGTCAGGGACAAAGTTGTGGAGAACTACATATCAGGGTTGGGTTCTAAAAAAAAGATCTGAGACTTTGAACATCCCACGTAAATCCATTATTAAAAAATGGAAAGAATATGGCACCACAACAAACCTGCCAAGAGACGGCCTCCCACAAAAACTAACGAACCAGGCAAGAAGGGCATTAATCAGAGAGGCAACAAAGAGACCAAAGATAACCCTGAAGGAGCTGCAAAGTTCCACAGCGGAGATTGGAGTATCTGTCCATAGGACCCCTTTAAGCCATACACTCCACAGAGTTGGGCTTTACAGAAGAGTGGACAGAAAAAAAGCCATTGCTATAGCAAAAGAAGAAGCAAACACGCTTGATGTTTTGCCAAAAGGCATGTGGGAGACTCCCCAAACATATGGATGAAGGTACTCTGGTCAGATGAGACTAAAATGTAGCTTTTTGGCCATCAAAGAAAACGCTATTTCTGGCGCAAATCTAACACCTTTCATCACCCCGAGAACACCATCCCCACAGTGAAGCATGTTGGTGGCAGCATCATGCTGTGCGGATGTTTTCATAGGCAGCGTCTGGGAAACTGGTCAGAATTGAAGGAATGATGGATGGTGCTAAATACAGGGAAATTATTGAGGGGAAACCTGTTTCAGTCTTCCAGAGATTTGAGACTGGGACGGAGGTTCTCCTTCCAGCAGGACAATGGCCCTAAGCATACTGCTAAAGCAACACTTGAATGGTTTAAGGGGAACATTTAAATGACTTGGAATGACCTAGTCAAAGCCCAGACCTCAATCCAGTTGGTATGACTTAAAGATTGCTGTACACCATCAAAACCCATCCAACTTGAAGGAGCTGGAGCAGTTTTGCCTTGAAAATTGGGCAAAATTCCCGGTGGCTAGATGTGCCAAGCTTATAGAGGCATACCCCAAGAGACTTGCAGCTGTAATGGCTGCAAAAGGTGTCTCTACAAAGTATTGACTTTGGGGGGGGTGAATAGTTCTGCACGCTCAATTTTTCAGTTTTTTTCGTCTTATTTCTTGTTTGTTTCACAATAAAAAAATATTTTGCATCTTCAAAGTGGTAGGCGTGTTGTGTAAATCAAATGATATGAACTGCCAAAAAAAATCTATTTTAATTCCAGGTTGTAAGGCAACAACAGAGGAAAAATGCCAAGGGAGGGTGAATACTTTCGCTAGCCACTGTATTGAGATCTGGCTGTGGACCCTCAGCAATACATCCGTGGAACCCACTCTGAGAACCCCTGAATTAGAGGGACACAATATGAGCAAATGAAAGTACAAAGAAAGTAAATTAACAACATTTCTAACATATCAATACATCTAAATGGTATGATTAACAGCCACAAGCGACGCTAGAGTGATGCTCTTACTAATGAGGGACCTAAAAAACAGCAATTATGTCTGATTCACTGACAGCTACAGGCGGATTGTTACACAAGACTGGATCTGGAGGAGAGGAGAGGAGAGGAGACGAGACGGAGACGGAGAGGGAGAGGGAGAGGGAGAGGAGAGGAGAGGAGAGGAGAGGAGAGGAGAGGAGAGGAGAGGAGAGGAGAGGAGAGGAGAGGAGAGGAGAGGAGAGGAGAGGAGAGGAGAGGAGAGGAGAGGAGAGGAGAGGAGAGGAGAGGAGAGGAGAGGAGAGGAGAGGAGAGAGAGGAGAGGAAACAGAAGAGGAGAGGAGAGGAGAGGAGAGGAGAGGAGAGGAGAGAGAGGAAGAGGAGAGGAGAGGAGAGGAGAGGAGAGGAGAGGAAGAGGAGAGGAGAGGAGAGGAAGAGGAGAGGAGAGGAGAGGAGAGGAGAGGAGAGGAGAGGAGAGGAGAGGGAGAGGAGAGGAGAGGAGAGGAGAGGAGAGGAGAGGAGAGAGAGGAGAGGAGAGGAGAGGAGGAGAGGAGAGGAGAGGAGAGGAGAGGAGAGGAGAGGAGAGGAGAGAGGAGAGGAGAGGAGAGAGAGGAGAGGAGAGAGGGAGGAGGAGAGGAGAGGAGAGGAGAGGAGAGGAGAGGAGAGGAGAGGGAGAGGAGAGGAGAGGAGAGGAAGAGGGAGAGGAGAGGAGAGGGAGGAGAGGAGAGGAGAGGAGAGGAGAGGAGAGAGAGGAGGAGAGGAGGAGGAGAGGGAGGAGAGGAGAGGAGAGGAGAGGAGAGGAGAGGAGAGAGAGGAGAGGAGAGGAGAGGAGAGGGAGAGGAGAGGAGAGGGAGAGGAGAGGAGAGGAGGAGAGGGAGAGGAGAGGAGAGGAGAGGAGAGGAGAGGAGAGGAGAGGAGAGGAGAGGAGAGGAGAGGAGAGGAGAGGAGAGGAGAGGAGAGGAGAGGAGAGGAGAGGAGAGGAGAGGAGAGGAGAGAACAGACGAGGGATGGAGAGGAGAGGGGGAGAGAACAGAAGAGTGGGAGGAGGAGAACAGAAGAGGGGAGGAGAGGAGAGGAGAGGGGGAGAGAATAGAAGAGGGGGAGAGAGAATAGAAGAGTGGGAGGAGAGAACAGAAGAGGGGGAGAGAGAATAGAAGAGAGGAGAAGAGAACAGAAGAGGGGAGGAGAGGAGAGGGGGAGAGAACAGAAGGGGGGAGGAGAGAACAGAAGAGGGGAGGAGAGGAGAGAACAGAAGAGGGGGAGAGAAAGGAGGAGAGAGCGAGGACAGAACAGAGAAAGGAAGAATAACAAGAGTAAGAAGAGCAGAGAAAGGAAGAATAACAAGAGTAAGAAGAGCAGAGAAAGGAAGAGGACAGAGAATATATAACACACATCTCTTCCTTCTTCTGTTTTCTCTGACACACTGAGGCCAGTGAAGAGGAGACCTGTGTTTGGCAAAGCAACAGAGACAAATCTGAGTTTGACAGAGATTATCAGGACCGATTAGAACGGCGTCTGGGAGCCAAAGTCTGGGAGCCAAAGTCTGGGAGCCAGGCCATGATGGAAGGCTTTGGACGGTAGTACAAGTACCTTAATCACCCTGATTTAAAACTGGGAGCCGATCAAGAGAAAATAAAACAACTGATCAAGGTATATCCCACTACTATTGCCTCTGTCACGCCCTGACCTTAGATATCTCTATTTTCTATATATTTTGGTTAGGTCAGGGAGTGACTAGGTTGGGTACTCTAGGTTTTAGTATGTCTAGGGGGTTTGTATGTCTAGGGGTTTTGTATGTCTGTACTGGCCTGATATGGTTCCCAATCAGAGACAGCTGTTTATCGTTGTCACTTTCTAGTGTGGGATCTTGTCTATGTGTAGTTGCCTGTCAGCACTATATTGTATAGCTTCACGTTTCATTTGTTATTTTGTTAGTTTGTTCAGTGGCCTCACTTTAAATAAAGGTATATTCTACTACTCTATTGCCCCACCTTTAAATAAAGGTATATTCTACTACTCTATTGCCTCACCTTTAAATAAAGGTATATTCTACTCTTCTATTGCCTCACCTTTAAATAAAGGTATATTCTACTCTTCTATTGCCTCACCTTTAAATAAAGGTATATTCTACTACTCTATCACCTCACCTTTAAATAAAGGTATATTCTACTACTATCACCTCACCTTTAAATAAAGGTATATTCTACTACTATCACCTCACCTTTAAATAAAGGTATATTCTACTATTCTATCACCTCACCTTTAAATAAAGGTATATTCTACTACTCTATCACCTCACCTTTAAATAAAGGTATATCACCTCACCTTTAAATAATGGTATTAGTTGTCATCCTAGTAATTTACATCTGTGACTGGTTGCACTTCCTTCTACAAAGCCTTCTTCATTCCTGAACTAGCTAGTTAATAGATGCTAGAGGACAGGAAGATGCTTGTATTTAAGTAGTGTGTTGTGACCATCACCATTACCATTGTCATGCACCTATAGATGGGAAAGGTATAAGGTATTCTCTTGTTCCTTCCTCTTACATTTCATTATGTCCTCCCACAGAGTTGTTTACATAGCAGAGTAGAGTCAAATATAGTAGAGTAGAAAAGAGTAGAGTAGAATAGAGTAGAATACAATAGAGTAGAATATAGTAGAGTAGAATAGAGTAGAATACAATAGAGTAGAATATAGTAGAATATAATATAGTAGAATATAATATAGTAGAATAGAATAGAGTAGAATATAGTAGAGTAGAATATAGTAGAATAGAATATAGTAGAATATAATATAGTAGAATAGAATAGAGTAGAATATAGTAGAGTAGAATATAGTAGAATAGAATATAGTAGAATACAATAGAGTAGAATATAGTAGAATAGAATATAGTAGAATAGAATATAGTAGAATACAATAGAGTAGAATATAGTAGAATACAATAGAGTAGAATATAGTAGAATAGAATATAGTAGAATAGAATATAGTAGAATACAATAGAGTAGAATATAGTAGAGTAGAATATAGTAGAATAGAATATAGTAGAATACAATAGAGTAGAATATAGTAGAATACAATAGAGTAGAATATAGTAGAATAGAATATAGTAGAATAGAATATAGTAGAATACAATAGAGTAGAATATAGTAGAATACAATAGAGTAGAATATAGTAGAATAGAATATAGTAGAATAGAATATAGTAGAATACAATAGAGTAGAATATAGTAGAATACAATAGAGTATAAATACAACACACTACTTAAAGACAACACACTACTTAAAGACAACACACTACTTAAATACAACACACTACTTAAAGACAACACACTACTTAAAGACAACACACTACTTAAAGACAACACACTACTTAAATACAACACACTACTTAAATACAACACACTACTTAAAGACAACACACTACTTAAATACAACACACTACTTAAATACAACACACTACTTAAAGACAACACACTACTTAAATACAACACACTACTTAAATACGACACACTACTTAAATACAACACACTACTTAAATACAACACACTACTTAAAGACAACACACTACTTAAAGACAACACACTACTTAAATACAACACACTACTTAAATACAACACACTACTTAAAGACAACACACTACTTAAATACAACACACTACTTAAAGACAACACACTACTTAAAGACAACACACTACTTAAAGACAACACACTACTTAAATACAACACACTACTTAAATACAACACACTACTTAAAGACAACACACTACTTAAATACAACACACTACTTAAATACAACACACTACTTAAATACAACACACTACTTAAATACAACACACTACTTAAATACAACACACTACTTAAAGACAACACACTACTTAAATACAACACACTACTTAAAGACAACACACTACTTAAAGACAACACACTACTTAAATACAACACACTACTTAAATACAACACACTACTTAAATACAACACACTACTTAAATAAAACACACTACTTAAAGACAACACATAAATACACTACACTCCTTAAATACACCTGCACCGTAGGAGCTATAAGAGAAAGACAACCATCAACGATCTGTTCCTTTCTAGTTACCACCTTAGGAGCTCATTTTGGTTGTGGGTGACTAGATTAGTATTGTATTGTCCATTATTTGGCAGGTTGCGCTCCACGATCTTTGCTGTTATTACTATATAGTCACAGCTTCAGCATAATGGACCTGTCTGT